>NC_041234.1:52582797-52597676 GCF_002837175.3 Physeter macrocephalus | reverse complement strand
AACTGACACCACAGAAATACAAAGGATTATAAGAGACTACTACAAACAACTATATGCCAATAAAATGAAAAACCACGAAGAAATGGACAAATTCTTGGAGAGTTTATTTTTTAAAATAACAGCTGAGAACTTCTGAAACCTGGGGAAGAAACTGAATATACAAGTCAATAAAGCTAAAAAGAATGCCTGATTATCTCAATGCAAGAAGACTTTCTCCAAGAAACATTATGTTAAAATTGTCCAAAATCAATGACAAATAAATAATTTTAAAGACAGACAGGGAAAAAAAGATGGTAACCTACAAAAAAAAAAAAAAACCCAACTAAGCTCTCAGCAGATTTCTCAGCAGAAACCCTACAGGCCAAAAGGGTGTTGAATGATATTGTCAAAATACTGAAAGATAAAAACTTTCACCCTAGAATACTCTATCTAGCAAATTTGTCCTTCAAATGTGAAGGAGAAATAAAGGTTTTCTTAGACAAGTAAAAGATGAGAGAGATTGTCACCACTGGACTTGCTGTACAATAAATGTTGAAACAAAACATTTCTTCTACCAGAAACAAAGAAGCAAAAGTACACAAAACTTTGAGTAAGTTGACAGAATCAGAAAATTGCAACTTTTTAACAAAATAGGTTTTTAAACACTTAATTGTAGCATAAAGGTTAAAGGGAAAAAATCAGTAAAAATAATAATAGATACTTCAATTTGGTAACAAGCTCACAACATAAAAATGGATAATTTGAGACAATAAAAACATAAAAGGGGAAGACAAAAAGGATGCACCTTAATAGGAAAATGAAGGTAAGATGCTATCCTTAGAAAAGGACAGTTTTATCTATGAGACATTTTATACAAGCCTCATGGTAAACACAAAACATAAATCTAGAGCCAAGACACAAAACAACAAAAAAAGAGGAAACAGAAAAACATCATAGAAAACACCAAAGTAAAATGGCAGAATGAAACACACAAAAGAAACAATGAAGATATAAAACAATCAAAAAACAGAAGATAAAATGGCAGCTCTCATTTATCAGTAATCATCCTAAATACAAATAGATTGAATTCACCAGTCAAAAGACACAAGGTGGCAGACCCAACTATATGCTTCCTCCAGGAGATAACTTCAGCTATAAGGACATAGACTCAAAATAAATGAATAGAAGATAATACTCCAAGCAAATGGCAGCCAAAAGAAAGCAGGTGTAGCCATATTCATGTCAGACAAATAAATTTCAACTCAGGGCTTCCCTGGTGGTGCAGTGGTTGAGAGTCCGCCTGCCGATGCAGGGGACATGGGTTCGTGCCCCGGTCCGGGAAGATCCCACATGCCACTGAGTGGCTAGGCCCATGAGCTATGGCCGCTGAGCCTGCACGTCCGGAGCCTGTGCTCCACAATAGGAGAGGCCACAACAGTGAGAGGCCCGCATACCGAAAAAAAAAAAATTTCAACTCAAAAAAAATTCAAAAATCTAAGAACCAGTTTATAAAAACAATATACAAAATTGACAATTCTTTAATAGACTGAAAAGAAGAGAAGACTCAAATAAATAAAATTAGAAATTAAAAAGGAGACATTACAAATGATTCCAAAGAAATACATAGGATCATAAGAGACTACCATGATCTATTATATGTCAACAAATTGGACAACCTAGAAGAAATGAATAGATTCCTAGAAACATACCACCTACCAAGACTGAATCATGAATCAACATAAAATTAGAACAGACAAATACTAAGTAAGGAGACAGAAACAGTATTCAAAAACTTCTCAACAAAAGAAAGCTAAGAATCATAGTTTTCTGGGCGAATTCTACCAAACACTTAAAGAATTAACACCAATCCTTCTTAAACTCTTCCAAGAAATATTGAAGAGAAGGGAACACTCCCAAACTGATTTTATAAGACTACCGTTAGCCTGATACCAAAGTCAGATAAGAACATGACAAGAAAAGAAAATTGGAGGTCAATATCCCTGATAAATATAGATGAAAAATTCTCAACAAAACATTTGTGAACTGAATTCAACATAACATTAAAACAATCATACACTGCAATCAAATGGGATCTATTCCTGGGATGCAAGGATGCTTAACATATGCAAATAAATAAATGTGATATATCATTTTAATAGAAAGAAAAATAAAAGTCATATGATCACCTAAACAGGTGCAAAAAAACCCACATTTGCCAAGTAACATCCTTTCATGATAGTAAACCTTGACAAATTGGGTATGGGAGAACCATACTTTAACACAATAAAGGCCATATACAGCAAACCCATAACTGACATACTCAATGATAAAATGTTGAAAGCTTTCCCCCTAACATCAAGAACAAGATAGGGATGCACATTTTCACCACTCTTATTCAACATAGTACTGGAAGTCCAAGCCAAAGCAATTAGGCAAGAAAAAGAAATAAATGGCATCCAAATAGGAAATGAAGTAAATATTATATTTTTGATATAATATAATCTTATATATAGAAAGCCCTAAAGATTCCAAAATTTACTGGATTGAAATTTTTAAAATATAAAAATTTACTGGAACTAATAAACAAATTCAGTAAAGTTACAGGATACAAAATCAACATACAAAAAATAAGTTGTGTTTCCATACACTAACAATAAACTATCTAAAAAAAAGAAATAAAGAATCACATTCACAATAGCATCAAAATTAATAAATTACTGAGGAAAATATTAGCAAAGGAGATGAAATATCTGTACATTGAAATTGTAATATTTTGATTACAGAAATTGAAGAGGCACAAACCAATGGAAAGATATCCATATTCATGGAGCAGAAGAATTAATATTGTTAAAATTTCCATACTTCCAAGGCCATCTATAGATTTCATGCAATTTCTATCAAAATTCCAGTGACCTTTTTCACAGAAGTAGAAAAAAAATCAAACTTTGTGTGGAATCATGAATGATTCCAAATACTCAAAACAAGAACAAAGCTGGAGGTATCACAATTCCTGGTTTATAACTTTATTTAAAAGCTATAGTAATATATATAACATTGTACAAGCATAAAAATAGACACATAAAGCAGTGGAACATAATCAAGAACCCCCAAATAAATTTTAAACTGGTACATCCACTATTGAAAATATTAGGGAGGTTCCTTGAAAAATTAAAAATAGAACTGTCATATGATCCAGCAATTTCAATTCTTGGTATTTAACCCAGGAAAGCAAAAACATTAATTTGAAAAGATATACACACACCAAAGTTCATTGTAACATTATTTACAATAGCCAAGATATGGAAGGAAACTAAGAGTCCAATGATAAGTGAATGGATAAAGAAGATGTCATATATATATATGTATATATATATATGTATATACACACACACACACAATGGAATATTAATCGTCCATAAAAAATGAAATCTTACTATTTGTTACAACATGGATGGATCTAGATAGTATTATGCTAAATGCAATAAGTCAGTCAGAGAAAGACTGATACCTCATGATCTCATTTAAAACAAAAGAAAACAAAAACAGACATATACATACAGAGAACAAATAGGTGGTTTCCAGAAGGGAGGGAAGGAGGTGGAAGAAATAGGTAACAGTATTAAGAGGTACAAATCTCCAGTTGTATAATAAGTCATGGGAATGTAATATACAGCATAAGTAATATGGTCATATATACTGTAATAACTTTATATGGGCACAGATGCTTACTAAACTTATTGTGCTGATCATTTCAAAATGTATGCAATTGTGCAATCATTATGTAGTATACCTGAGGTTGGCATAATATTGTACATCAACTATATTTCAATTAAAATTTGGAGGACAGGAATAATATTTTTTAATTGTGTAAAAAAACACTACCATGTCAGTTTAAAACTCCATACTTGGTAAAAATATCCTTCAAAAATGAAGTTAAATAAATATATATTTGGCCAGAAAATAGGTTAAAAAAATTCATCCTTGGCAGAGTTCTTTACAAAAAAATGCTGAAAGAAGTTCTAAATGATGAAGAAAAATATCAGCTAGAAATCCAGTTCTATAAGAAGAAATGGAAGAGGACACATGGCAGAAGAAGAACTATAATCCTGCAGCCTGCAGAATGGAAACCACAGTCACAAAAAATAGTCAAAATGAGACAGCTGAGGAATTCGTCCCAGATGAAGAAACAAGATGAAACCCCAGAAGAACAACCAAGTGAAGTGGAGATAGCCAACCTACCAGAAAAGGAATTCAGAATAATGACAGCAAAGATGATCCAAGATCTTGGAAAAAGAATGGAGGCAAGGATTGAGGAGATGCAAGAAATCTTTAACAAAGACCTAGAAGAACTAAAGAACAAACAAAGAGAGAAGAACAATACAATAACTGAAATGAAAAATACACTAGAAGGAATCAATAACAGAATAAGTGAGGCAGAAGAACGGATAAATGACCTGGAAGACAGAATGTTGGAAATCACTGCTGTGGAACAGAATAAAGCAAAAAGGAATGAAAAAAAATGAAGACAGACTAAGAGACCTCTGGGACGACATTAAACACACCAATATTCGCATTATAGAGGTCCTAGAAGGAGAATAGAGAGAGAAAGGACTGGAGAAAATATTTGAAGAGATAATAGCTGAAAACTTCCCTAACATGGGAAAGGAAACAGTCACCCAAGTCCAGGTAGCACAGAGAGTCCAAGGCAGGATAAATCCAAGGAGGAACATGCCAAGACACATAGTAATCAAATTGACAAAAATTAAAGACAAAGAAAAAATATTAAAAGCAACAAGGGGAAAATGACAAATACAAGAGAACATACAAGGGAACTTCCGGGAATTCCCTGGTAGTCCAGTGGTTAAGACTCTGTGCTTTCACTGCCGAGGGCATGGGTTCAATCCCTGGTTGGGGAAACGAAGATCCTACAGGATGTGCAGAGTGGCCAAAATAAATAAATAAATAAATACAAGGGAATGCCCATAAAGTTATCAGCTGATTTCTCAGCAGAAACTCTGCAGGCCATAAGGGACTGGCATGATATATTTAAAGTGATGAAAGGGGAAAACCTACAACCAAGAGTACTACCAAGATCTACCCAGCAAAGATCTCATTCAGATTTGATGGAGAAATCAAAATCTTTACAGACAAGCAAAAGCTAAGACAATTCAGCACCACCAGACCAGCTTTGCAACAAATGCTAAAGGAAATTCTCTAGGCGGGAAATACAAGAGAAGAAAAAGACCTACAAGATGAAGCCCAACACAATTAAGAAAATGGTAACAGGAACATACATATCTATAATTACCTTAAGTGTAAATGGATTAAATGCTCCAACCAAAAGACACAGACTAGCTGAATGGATACAATAACAAGACCCATACATATGTGGTCTACAGGAGAGCCACTTCACACCTAGGGACACATACAGACTGAAAGTGAGGGAATGGAAAAAGGTATTCCATGCAAATGGAAATCAAAAGAAAGCTAGAGTAGCAATACTTATATCAGAAAAAATAGACTTTAAAATAAAGACTGTTACAAGAGACAAGGAAGGACACTACATAATGATCAAAGGATCAATCCAAGAAGATATAACAATTGTAAATATTTATCACATATAAGTGATATCATATGATATTTGTCTATGTCTGACTTACTTCACTCAGAATGACAACCTCTAGGTCCATCCATGTTGCTGCAAATGGCATTATTTTGTTCTTTTTATGGCTGAGTAATATTCCATTGTATATATGCACCACATCTTCTTTATCCATTCCTCTATTGATGGACATTTAGGTTGCTTCCATGTCTTGACTATTGTAAATAGTGCTGCAATGAACATTGGGGTGCATGTATCCTTTCAAATTATGGTTTTCTCCAGATAAATGCCCAGGAGTGGGATTGCTGGATCATACGATAGCTCTATTTTTAGCATTTTTAAGGAACCTCCATAGTGTTCTCCATAGTAGTTGTACTAATTTACATTCTCACCAACAGTGTAGGAGGGTCCCCTTTTCTCCACACTCTCTCCAGCATTTATTGCTTGTACATTTTTTGATGATGGCCATTCTGACTGGTGTGAGGTGATATCTCATTGTAGTTTTGATTTGCATTTCTCTAATAATTAACATTGTTGAGCATCTTTTCTGATAACTCGTTGTAGTTTTGATTTGCATTTCTCTAATAATTAACATTGTTGAGCATCTTTTCATGTGTCTTTTGGCCATCTGTATGTCTTCTTTGGAGAAATGTCTATTTAGGTCTTTTGCTCATTTTCTGATTGGGTCGTTTGTTTTTTTGATATTGAGCCACATGAGATGTTTGTAAATTTTGGAGAGTAATCCCTTGTCAGACACATCATTTGCAAATATTTTCTCCCATTCTGTGGGTTGTCTTTTCGTTTTGTCTATGGTTTCCATTGCTGGGCAGAAGCTTTTGAGTTTAATTAGGTCCCATTTGTTTATTTTTGCTTTTATTTCCATTACTCTGGGAGATGGATCAAAAAAGATATTGCTGTGCTTTATGTTAAAGTGTTCTGCCTATGTTTTCTTCTACAAGTTTTATACTATCCAGTCTTACATTTAGGTCTTTACTCCATTTTGAGTTTATTTTTGTGTATGGTGTTAAAGAATATTCTAATTTCGTTTTTACATGTAGCTGTCCAGTTTTCCCAGCACCATTTTTTGAACAGACTCTCTTTCCTCCAGTGTATTCTCTTGCCTCTTTTGTAATAGATCAATTGACCATAGGTGCGTGGTTTTATTTCTGGGCTTTCTATCCTGTTCTATTGATTTATATTGTTGAATTTGTGCCAGTACCATGCAGTTTTGATGACTGTAGCCTTGTAGTATAGTCTGACATCAAGGGGACTGATTCCTCCAGCTTCGTTTTCCTTTCTCAAGGTTCCTTTGATTATTCTGGGTCTTTTGTGCCTCCATACAAATTTTAAGATTTTTTGTTCTAGTTCTGTGAAGAATGCCATTGGTAATTATTAGGGATTGCATTGGATCTGTAGATTGCCATGGGTAGTATAGTCATTCTGACAATATTGATTCTTCCAATCCAAGAACATGGTAAATCTTTCCATCTGTTTATGTCATCTTCGATTTCTTTCATGCACATCTTAGAGTTTTCAGAGTAGAGGTCTTTTGTCTCCTTAGGTAGGTTTATTTCTAGGTATTTTATTCTTTTGATGTGATGATAAATGTGATTGTTTCTTTAATTTCTCTTTCTGATCTTTCATTTTTAATGTATAGAAATGCAACAGATTTCTGTGTATTAATTTTGTATCCTACAACTTTGCCACATTCATTGATGAGCTCTAGTAGTTTTCTGGTGGCACATTTAGGATTTTCTATGTATAGTATCATGTCATCTGCAAACAGTGACAGTTTTACTTCTTCTTTCCAGTTTGGATGCCTTTTATTTCTTTTTCTTCTCTGATTGATTGCTGTGGCTAGGACTGTCAAAACTATGTCGAATAAAAGTGGTGAGAGTGAACATCCTTGTCTTGTTCCTGACCTTAGAGGGAATGCTTTCAGCTCTTCACTGTTGAGTATGATGTTATCTGTAGGTTTGTCATATATGACCTTCATTATGTTGAGGCATGTTCTCTCTATGCCCACTTTATGGAAAGTTTTTATCACAAATTGGTGTTGAATTTTGTCAGAAGCTTTTTCTGCATCTATTGAGATGATCATATGGTTTTAATTCTTCAATTTGTTGATGTGGTGTATCACACTGATTGATTTGCAGATATTGAAAAATCCTTGCATCCCTGGGATAAATCCCACTTGATCATGATGTATGATACTTTTAATGTATTGTTGGATTGGGATTGCTAGTATTTTGTTGAGGATTGTTGTGTCTATGGCAGCATGGTATTGAATTGGAATGATAGTGTAAAGATCACGTTATGCTGTAAGAAATCAAACAAAAAATAAGCATGAATGAAACTAAACAATTCAAATATATATTGTAACAATAATGAGAATTTAGTGATTTATGGAAATTATGAGCAAATGTTTTCATTAAAATATTTTTATTTAGCAAACACATACAGCAGTTATTGTATAAAAAACAATTATGAGTACTTTATAATATTAATTATTTAATATTTATAAAAGTCCTGTGCATTTGTTCATTATTAAACCCACTAAAAGAAAATGTAAAGATAGAGAGCTACATAACAAGACCAGTTTAACATGGCTATTAAGTAACAGCAAAGATTCTAACCTCTGGAGCACGGCAGACATGTTGCTCTTAAACTCTATATTATGCTGTCTCATATACTCAAGAATTTGGCTTCACTGTATTGAAATATTTATCTCAGACAATATTTTTGAGATATTGTTTTAATTTTATTAAGATATTATTGACATACATGTAAGTTTAAGATGTACAACATGGTGTAATACACATATATATTGTGAAGTGATTACCACAATAAAGTTAGTTAGCACTTTCAGCCTCTCACATATTTTCAATTTATTTTTGTGGAGAAAACTTATAGCTTTACTCTCTAAAGAACTTTCAAGTATATAATACAGTACTGTTAATTACAGCCATCATGCTGTACATTAGATCTCCAGGACTTACATGTTATAGCTAGACGTTTGTAAACTTTGAGCATCATAACCCATTTCCCCCACACCACAGCCCCTGGCAATCACCATTCTACTCTATATTTCTTTGAATTTGGCTGTTTTAGCTTCCACATGTGAGAATATATAGTATTTGTCTTTCCCTGTCTGAATCATTTCACTCAGAATAATTCTCTTAAGCTATATATTTCCATATATTGGCTATTATGAATAATGTTACAATAAACATAAGAATGTAGAGATTTCTTTAAGAGAGTGACTGCAGTTTTTTTGGATATATAAGCAGAAGTGGGATTGCTGGATCATAAGGTAGTTCTATATTTAATTTTTTAAATTCATTTATTTTATTCATTTATTTTTGGCTGTGTTGGGTCTTTGTTGCTGTGTGCAGGCTTTCCCTAGTTGCGGCAAGCAGGGGCTACTCTTCATTGTGGTGAGCAGGCTTCTCATTGCTCTGGCTTCTCTTGTTGTGGAGCCGGGCTCTAGGTGAGTGGGCTTCAGTAGTTGCAGCACGTGGGCTCAGTAGTTTTGGCACACTGGCTTAGTTGCTCCACGGCATGTGGGATCTTCCCAGACCAGGGCTCGAACCCGTGTCCCCTGCATTGACAGGCAGATTCTTAACCACTGTGCCACCAGGGAAGCCTATATATTTAATTATTAAGGAAGCTTCATACTGTTTTCTATACTGGCTGTACCAATTTACATTCCACCAACAATGCACAAGTGTTCCCTTTTCTCCACAGCTTCACCAAAGCTTGTTATTTGCTATCTTTCTGATGATAGTCATTTTGACAGACATGTGGTGTTACCTCCTTGTGGTTTTGATTTGTGTTTCCCTAATGGTTAGTGATACAAGAAACTTTTCATGTACCTGTTTGTCATCTTTATGTCTTCTTTGGAAAAATATCTATTTACATCCACTGTCCATTTTTAATAGGATTATTTGTGGGGGGGGTTGCTATTGAGTTGTATGATTTCCTTATATATTTTGGATATTAAGCCCTTATCAGACAAATGGTTTGAAAATATTTTCTCCCATTCAGTGGGATGCCTTTTTGTTTTCTTCACTTTGCAAAATATTTTTAGTTTGATGTAGTCCCACTGGATATTTTTGCTTTTGTGTCCCTGGCTTGGGGAGATTGATTGAAAAAAATATTGCTAACCAATGTCAAAAATCATGTGGTCTATGTTATCTTCTATGAGCTTTATGGTTTCAGGTCTTACATTTAAGTCTTTAATCCATTTTGAGCTTATTTTTGTATATGGTATGAGAATGTAGTCCAGTTTTATTCCTTTACATGTAGCTGTCCAGTTTTCCCAGCACCACCTGTTGAAGAGACTGTCTTTTCCCCATTGTATATTCTTGCCACCTTTCTCATAGTCTAACTGTCCATATAAGTGTGGGTTTATTTCTGGGCTCTCTATTCTCTTCCATTGATCTATGAGTCTGTTTTTCTGCCAATACTGTGCAGTTTTGATTATTATAGCTTTGTAATACAGTTTGAAATCAGGAAGTGTGATACCTCCAGCTTTGTCCTTATTTTCCAAGATTGCTTTGGCTATTCAGGGTCTTTTGTGTTTCCATACAAATTTGAGAAATATTTGTTCTAGTTCTGTGAAAAATATCATTGGTTTTTGAGAAGGATTGAATTGAATCTGTAGGTTGCCTGGATAATATGGTCACTTTAACAATATCAATCCTTCAAATCCATCAGCATGGTATATCTTTCCATCTGATTTTATTGTCTTAATTTCTTTCATTAATATCTTACAGATTTTCAAATACAAGTCTTTTACCTCCTTGGCTAGATTCATTCCTAGGTATTTTATTCCTTTTAATGCAATTGAAACTAGGATTTTTTTTCTCAAACAGTTTATTTTATTTTTTTGTTTGGAACTTTACTTTGTTTGCTATTATTCCCTTGCACAGTGTAACCATAGATTTGTTTGCCTGTTCTTGAACTGTTCTTAATATCAGTGGAATCCTACAGTATGTACTTTTTTGCTTCTGGCTTCTTTCACTCATCATTATGTATGTTGGTAGTCCATTCTTTTTTTTAACATCTTTATTGGAGTATAATTGCTTTACAATGTTGTGTTAGTTTCTGCTGTAAGGGCAGGACAGAAATAAAGATGCAGGTGTAGAGAATGGACTTGAGGACATGGGGAGGGGGAAGGGTAAGCTGGGACAAAGTGAGAGAGTGGCATTGACATATATACACTACCAAATGTAAAATAGTTAGCTAGTGGGAAGCAGCTGCATAGCACAGGGAGATCAGCTCTGTGCTTTGTGACCACCTAGAGGGATGGGATAAGGAGGGTGGAAGGGAGACACAAGAAGGAGGGGATATCGCGATATGTGTATACGTATAGGGATTATTTTCTTAATTTCCCTTTTTGAGTGTTCATTATTGCTGTAGAGAAACACAACAGATTTCTGTATATTAATTTTGTATTGTGAAAAATTACTGAATCATTTATTAGTTGTAATAGTTTTTCATGGAGTCCTTAGGATTTTCTATATACAGTGTCATTTCATTTTCAAAAAGTGACAAATTTTCTTCCTTTCCAAGCTTGATTGACAGATTGATTGATTGACTTTCTGATTGCTCTGGCTAGCACTTTCAGTATATGTTGAATTAAAGTCACAAGGAAGGGGATCAAGATGGTGGAGTAGGAGAGCATGGAGTTCACTTCCCCCACAAACACATCAAAAATACATCTACATGTGGAACAATTCTCACAGAAAACTTACTGAAAACTGACAGAAGAAGTCCTACACAAACGAAGTTCCAAGAAAGATCTCTACATAACCAGTTAGGAAGGAGAAAACACATCAGATCAGCATCTGCACCTCTGGGGGGATCTGAAAGGAAGAGAAGGTCCACACAGGTGGACCCTCACATGGGTTAGCAAGCAGGTAGAGCACTATTTGGGCATCCCAGACTTAGGGTCCTGCACAGAAAAGACAAGCCCCTTGGGTGATGGGAGTATCACTAGGACAGACAGAAAGGCTAGAGAAGCATAGATGCTACTCATAAGGAGTGTGTACATGCTGTTGCCAACAATCAGGGTGGAGAGAGCCTTGCACTGGCAGCTGCCACCTCACTGCACTCCCCAATCCAAATGGGGCAAATACCCTGGCCCCGCTAACTCCACAACACAGCTTGATGCTAGATCTGGGCAAACTGGGTGCTGGGAAAAGACAAGGTCTAGCTACAGAGAGACAGACTGGGAGGCTTGGTGTGTGATCCAGGTGGAGCGGTGAAGGCCATTGTCAGGACATGCACAAGGCAGAGTCACAGGTGTGTGCCACAGCATAGCATTGGATATTGGGCAGACAGGCTCTGCAAGAGGACTCAGTCTACTACAGAAACAGGCGGGGGTCCTGTGGTGTGGTCTGGGTGGGGCAGCAGTGGTGACCATTATCAGTGCACACACCCGGTAGCACCACAGGAGCTACTGCAGCTTAGCACTAGATCTTGGGCATACAGGCCCTGGGAGAGGACTCAATCTAGCTATGCAGAGACAGCCCAGGGAACCTAGGGTGTAATCTGGGTGGACAGGAGGGGGAGACAGGAGCTGTCAGTTCACGCAGGAGTACACAGCTCTTTGTCTCCCAGTGAGAGTGTCACAGGCTCCGCGCACTCCACACAGTTGCTTAGCTCTAGATCTGGGGCAGACAGGTCCTGGGAGAAGACTGCCAGAGAAACAGCCCAGATCTCTCATAGCAGCGCATCTACCTCAATTCCTGCAACCAAGATGTCCCAACCCCCAGCCCCAGCCTACTCCACACCACAACCTTGCGCTAGATCTGGGACAAACAAGAAAAAGGGACGCAACCTTGTGCTGCTTCTGAGTGGAACCCTGGAAGCCTACACAGGCAGCACATCAGTCCTCTGTGACTGCATAGGCTCACTTGCTTCAGCAATCACCTCCTTTGGGGCAGGGCACACATTCAAGGGCAATGGAGCCTGATTGAACCCGACCCTCAGGGCTTCTACTCCAACAACTGGGGAACAGACTCCATCCATGACAGGGCAGTGACAGCCATGGAGCAGAGAGAAAGCTCTGCTTCATGTCTAGCACAGGCTCCAGATACTACAACACCAATCACACCACTTGTAAAGGTGATAGTGGCCAGCACACCCCGAGGAAAGACGTGACTGGCATCCATATCAAAATCAGCCCTCGCACTAAAGACACTGGACACACAGTCTACACAGGGATGCTCTCAAATAAAACATCCCTTCAAGACCAAAATAGATAACTGTTTCTCCTAAATTCATAGAGATAGAGAAAATTAAGTAAAATGAAAAAGTAGAGGAACTACTCTCAATTAAAACAGCAAGAGGAATCTCCTGAAAGAACAAATAGTGAAACAGAGCTCACCAGTTTACCAGACCCCTAGTTCAAAAAGGTGATAATAAAAATGCTAACTGAATAAAGATTATTGATAGAAACACAGATCACTGTAATAAGGAACTAGAAACTATAAAGATAAGCCAATCAAAAATAGATAATTCAATTTCCAAGATAAAAAGCAATCTAGAACCAATGAATAGCTGACTAAATGACACAGAAGAATAAATAAGTTATCTGGAAAATAAGATAACGGAAATCACTCAATCAGAACAACAGAGAGAAGGTCATATTTTAAAAATTGAAAGCAACATGTGAGGTATATAGGACAATATAAAATGTGCCAACCTATGCATAATAGGGGTTCTAGAAGGAAAAGAGAGAGAAAGAAGGAGATAAAAAATGTATTAGAAGAAATTATGGATGAAAACATTTCAAATCTAAAGAGGGAAACAGATATCCAGATACAGTAACACAGAGGGACCCAAACAAGAGGAACCTAAACAGACTCACACCAAGATACATCTTAATTAAAATGGAAAAAGTTAAAGAGAGAATTCTAAAGGCAGCAAGAGAAATACAGTCAGTTACAAGGGAACTCCCATAATGCTATCAGCTGATTTCTCTGTAGAAACTTATGTAGAAGACACATATGGATTAAAATTAAAGGATAGACAAAGGTATGTTATCCTAATACTAATCAAAAGAAAGTGGAAGCACCTATATTAAATTCAGACAGGATCGATTTCAGAACAAGACTAGTTATTAAGGATAAAGGGGTACATTACATTATGATAAAGTTGCCAGTTCTTCAAGACATAGTAATCCTTAATGTGTGTGCACATAACAGCAGAGCATCAAAATATATGAGGAAAAAACTGATAGAATTTCTAGGAGGTAATATACAAGAACACATAGAGGACTTTGGGTAGGGCAATAACTTTTAAAATACAACACCAAAGTTACGGTTCATAAAAAATATAATTGATAAGCTGGACTTCATTAAATTTAAAACTTCTCCAGAAAACCTTGTCAAGAGATTGAGAAGACAAGCCACAGACTGGGAGAAAATATTTGCAAAAGACACATCTGATAAAGGACTATTATCCAAAATATACAAAGAACTCTTAAAACTTATCAATAAGAAAACAAATAATTTGACTAAAAATAGGCAAACATTTGAACACATACCTCACCAAAGAAGATATACAGAAGACAAGTAAGCATATGAAAAGATGCACAACATATCTTATTAGGGAATTACAAATTAAATCAGCAATAAGATACCACTACACACCTATTACAATACCTCAAATTCAAAACACAACATCAAATGCTGGCAAGGATGTGGAGCAACAAGAATTCTCATTTATTGATGGTAGAAATGCAAAATGGCACTGATCTTTTGGAAAATAGTTTGGCAGTTTCTTACAAAACTAAACATACTCTTACCATTTGATCCAACAATCATGCTCCTTGGTGCTTATACAAATGAATCAAATACCTATGTCCACACATAAACCTGCACATGGGTGTTTATAAGCAGTTTTATTCATAGTTGCCAAAATTTGGAAGCAACCAGGTTGTCTTTCATAGAAGAATAGATAAATAAACTGTGGTACATCCAGACAATGAAATATTATTTAGCACTAAATAGAAATGAGCTAAGAGGAAACTTAAGTGCATATTAGTAAGTGAAAGAAGCCAGTCGGAAAAGGCTCCAGTGCAAATGATTCCAACTACATAACATTCTGGGAAAGAAAGGCAAAACTATGAAGACAGTAAAAAGATCAGGCATATACCCTGAGAAAACCATAATTCAAAAAGAGTCATGCACCAAAATGTTCATTGCAGCTCTATTTACAATAGCCAGGACATGGAAGCAACCTAAGTGTCCATCAACAGATGAATAGTTAAAGAAGATGTGGCACA
>NC_041234.1:52578101-52582515 GCF_002837175.3 Physeter macrocephalus | reverse complement strand
GGGATATGGGGATATGAGAACATGTGTATATGTATAACTGATTCACTTTGTTATAAAGCAGAAACTAACACACCATTGTAAAGCAATTATACTCCAATAAAGATGTTTAAAAAAATAAAAATAAAAGGTCAGTGGTTGTTAGGAGTCAGGGACAAGGGAGGGATGAATAGGCAGAGCACAGAGAATTTTTAGGGTAGTAATGGACACATGTCATTATAAACTTGCCCCCCCCCAAAATCCCATAGAATATACATCACCAGAAATAAAACCTAATGTAAACTATGGACTTTGGGTAATAATAATGTGGTTCATGTAGGTTTATTGATTATATCAAATGTACCACCATGGTGCAAGATGTCGAAAATGGGGGGGGCTGTACATGTGTGAGGTAAAGGACTATAGAGGAACTCTGTACTTTCATACAATTTTTCTGTGAACTTATAACTGGTCTAAAAAATAAAGCTGATTAATCGAAAAAACTGAAAACAATTTCATAAAAATACCATAAATGAAAAGATATAGCATAATCGTGGATTGCTTCTCTGCAAAATAAGATTTTAAGATCAACTGAAGCAAACAAACAACTAAAGAAAGATAAAATGGCTCTGAAAGTCTCAGGCTCTTATTCCTTGGCTTCTTTGTCTCAGGCTCCACTTCAGCACCATCTTGTCTCTCTCCCTTGGCTCCTCACGGTCAAAATCTGGCTCTGACATCATTTTCTTCCTTCCTTTCTATGCTGTCTATGCCTCCTTTATATCCCCAAATTCCCCATACTAGTTGTCTCACCAAACGTCCCTTTTCTCAGAAATTCTCCCTATTCCCCCTTGCTCTGAACTTGTGAGAACCTGTTCCTTTAAAATTAAGCCTTCTGAGGATACAGAAGCCAAACCCTTAATTTGTTATACTCCTTGAACTAAAGCTGAACTGTGAGCCATAGTCAAAGATTTCCCCAAAGTAATTGAAGTTCCTCACAGATGTTCAGAGAAATTTAATATAGTCATTCAAACTTATCAACCTGGTTTCTCTTGCTTATATTAGCCATATGATATACTTGTCAGTAAAGGCTAAGCCCAGCATTGAATAAAAACTGCTAATTTGGAAAATACTGAACGGTGTCTAGAATTACAACTGGGATACCACCCACTAACTTACTATATAATTGGGATTGAGCACTTACTAGGCAACTTCATTGCAAAGTTCCTAGTTCTTTTCCAAAGCCCATTGATTGGAACAAAATTCAAGATTGCACAAAAACATGTGATGACCCTGTTTGTAATTATTACAATTGACATCAGATTGCTTTTTAAAGAAAATTCTGGTCTTCCTTCAGCTATTGATTCCACCTGGCTAGCTTTTAACTCTATGTTTATTAATGGGCTGAACAGGAACTTTTCCCATCTAGTAAAAAAAACCAGGATGGAGTGGGAAACTATGTCGGCTCCGGATTGTTTAATCTGGCAAACCAGCTCTCTCACGCTCTAGATGAGACACCGCAAAGGAAAACTGCTAAAACTCTTAATGTTCAACTCCAGCAAATAAAGGCTCCGAAAGAAAACCAAAACCATCCTAGTTTCTGCTATTATTGCGAGGAGCTAGGAAATGAGAAAACAGATGGTTACAAATTTAAGCAGTTTAGGTGCTTTCAGCTCTCTAAACAGCCTTTCCAATGTTCTAATTCTCAATCATGGGGCTCTGAGGAAACTACAGGGACTCTTCCCAATCCTCCTTCTTAATCAGGTTGGAGAAGCCTTTCTCCAGATCAGGAATGAATTTCTTCCAGTCCTAACTGACACCAGAGCCACACTCTCGGCGCTCAACCCCGCTATTATAAAACAGTCCCTGCCTTGGCGTACTGAAACAGTTCAAATAAGTGGGGATCTCTAATGAACCTTGAGAGATTCCTGTCTCTGAGCCTATTTCCTTTTGTTTAGGCCCTCTGACAGATATACGCTCGTTTCTCCTTAGTTACTCCACCCCACCCATTTATTACGCCAAGACTTCTTAGAGAAATGTCATGTCAGAATTTCTTTCTTCCAAAAAGGGTGAATAATTCTAAATTTTGATGGTAGTCATCAAACTAACCGATCAGGTGAATTAACTGACCCATTGACATATTTCATTTTTTCCGTCTGTGACGGTACTAGAGCAGATTCTGGAAACACTGATCATGTGTCTGTATTGAATCAGCTGCAACTTTCCTTTTGGGCAAAATCTCCAACTGATATTGACAAAATTCACAGTGCTCCTCCCATCAAAATTCAAATAGACCCTTAAAACTTCATCTCAGAATTAACCAACCCTACAAATAAAGAAGTCCTCCAAGGAATAAAGCCCAAAATACAAGGTTCAAGGCCTCTTTAACCCTTGTACTAGTCCTGTAACACTCCCATTTTAACCAATAAGAAAACCTAAGGGCCAAGGATGGACATTTGTCCAGGAACTCTGAGCAATAAACAACATTGTTAATTCTTTTTTTTCTTCATCCAGTTTTATTGACATGTAATTGACATACAGCACTGTATAAGTTTAAGGCATGCAGCATAATAATTTGACTTACATACATCACGAAATAATTTCCACAATAAGTGTAGTGAACATCCATTACCTCGTACAGATATAAAATTAAAGAAAGAGAAAAAATTTTTCCTTGTGATGAGAACACTTAGGATTTACTCTTAACAACTTTTATATATAACATACAACAGTGTTAATTATATTTATCCTGCTGTACATTATATCCCTACTACTTATTCATCTTATAACTGGAACTTTGTACCTTTTGACTGCCTTCATCTAATTCTCCCTCCCTCCATCCCCTAACTCTGGCAACAACATATCCAATATCTTTTTCTATGAGTTTGCCTGTCTGTTTTTTTTTTGAAGTATAACTGACCTACAACACGATGTTAGTTCTTGCTACAAAACATACTGATTTGGTATTTCTATACATTTCAAAGCAATCACCACGTTAAGTTTAGTTATAATATGTCACCATACAAAGCTATTGCATACTTATTTACTATATTTTCCAAGTTGTACATAGAAATATATATATATGTGATTATTTTAAGTTGCTGATTTCTTAAATTCAAAAGCACTTTTTTAACATCTTTATTGGAGTATAATTGCTTTACAGTGGTGTGTTATTTCTGCTTTATAACAAAGTGAATCAGCTATACATATACATATATCCCCATATTTCCTCCCTCTTGTGTCTCCCTCCCACCCTCCCTATCCCACCATTATAGGTGGTCACAAAGCACTGAACTGATCTCCCTGTGCTATGTGGCTGCTTCCCACTACCTATCTATTTTACATTTGGTAGTATATATAAGTCCATGCCACTCTCTGACTTTGTCCCAGCTTAACCTTTGCCCTCCCCATGTCCTCAACTCCATTCTCTACGTCTGCATCTTTATTCCTGCCTGCCCCTAGGTTCTTCAGAACCATGTTTTATTTTTTAGATTCCATATATATGTGTTAGCATAGGTTTTTTGTCTTTCACATTCTGACATGCTTCAATCTGTATGACAGACTCTAGGTCCGTCCACCTCACTACAAATAACTCAATTTTGTTTCATTTTATGGCTGAGTAATATTCCATCATATATATATGCCACATCTTCTTTATCCATTCATGTGTGGATGGACAATTAGGTTGATTCCATATCCTGGCTATTGTAAATAGAGCTGCAACGAACATTGTGGTACATGACCCTTTTTGAATTATGGTTTTCTCAGAGTATATGCCCAGTAGTGGGATTGCTGGGTCGTATGGTGGTTCTGTTTTTAGTTTTTTAAGGAACCTCCATACCGTTTTCCCAAGTGGCTCTAACAATTTACATTCCCACTAACAGTTCAAGAGGGTTCCCTTTTCTCCACAACCTCTCCAGCGATTATTTTTTGTAGATTTTTTGAAGATGGGCATTCTGACCGGTATGAGGTGATACCTCACTGTAGTTTTGATTTGCATTTCTCTAATGATTAGTGATGTTGAGCACCCATTCATGTGTTTGTTGGCAATCTGTATATCTTCTTTGAAGAAATGTCTATTTAGTTCTTCTGCCCATTTTTGGATTGGGTGTTTGTTTTTTGATATTGAGCTGCATGAGCTGCTTGTATATTTTGGAGATTAATCCTTTGTCAGTTGCTTCATTTGCAAATATTTTCTTCCATTCTGAGGTTTGTCTTTCCATCCTGTTTATGGTTTCCTTTGCTGTGCAAAAGTTTTTAAGTTTCATTATGTCCCGTTTGTTTATTTTTATTTTTATTTCCATTTCTCTAGGAGGTGGGTCAAAAAGGATCGTGCTGTGATTTATGTCATAGAGTATTCTCCCTATGATTTCCTCTAAGGGTTGTATAGTCTCTGGCCTTACATTTAGATCTTTAATCCATTTTGAGTTTGTTTTTGTGT
>NC_041234.1:52577407-52578063 GCF_002837175.3 Physeter macrocephalus | reverse complement strand
AGTATAGTCTGAAGTCCAGGAGCCTGATGCCTCTAGCTCTGTTTTTCTTTCTCAAGAGTGCTTTGGCTATTTGGAGTCTTTTGTGTGTCCATACAAATTGTGAATTTTTTTGTTCTAGTTCTGTGAAAAATGCCATTGGTAGTTTGATAGGGATTGCATTGAATCTGTAGATTGCTTTGGGTAGTAGAGTCATTTTCACAATGTTGATTCTTCCAATCCAAGAACATGGTATATCTCTCCATCTATTTGTATCATCTTTAATTTCTTTCATCAGTGTCTTATAGTTTTCTGCATACAAGTCTTTTGTCTCCTTAGGTAGGTTTATTCCTAGATATTTTATTCTTTTTGTTGCAATGGTAAATGGGAGTGTTTTCTTAATTTCACTCTCAGATTTTTCATCATTAGTGTATAAGAATGCCAGAGATTTCTGTGCATTAATTTTGTATCCTGCTACTTTACCAAATTCATTGATTAGCTCTAGTAGTTTTAGTTCTAGTAGTTTTCTGGTAGCGTCTTTAGGATTCTCTGTGTATTGTATCATGTCATCTGTAAACAGTGACAGCTTTACTTCTTCTTTTCTGATTTGGATTCCTTTAATTTCTTTTTCTTCTATGACTGCTGTGGCTAAAACTTCCAAAACTACGTTGAATAAGAGT
>NC_041234.1:52556901-52577260 GCF_002837175.3 Physeter macrocephalus | reverse complement strand
GTATCACATTGATTGATTTGCGTATATTGAAGAATCCTTGCATTCCTGGGATAAACCCCACTTGATCATGGTGTATGATCCCTTTAATGTGCTGTTGGACTCTGTTTGCTAGTATTTTGTTGAGGATTTTTGCATCTATGTTCATCAGTGATATTCGCCTGTAGTTTTCTTTCTTTGTGACATCGTTGTTTGGTTTTGGTATCAGGGTGATGGTGGCCTCGTAGAATGAGTCTGTGAGTGTTCCTCCCTCTGCTATATTTTGGAAGAGTTTGAGAAGGATAGGTGTTAGCTCTTCTCTAAGTGATAGAATTCGCCTGTGAAGCCGTCTGGTCCTGGGTTTTTGTTTGTTGGAAGATTTTTAATCACAGTCTCAATTCCAGTGTTTGTGATTGGTCTGTTTTTAATTTCTATTTCTTCCTTGTTCAGTCTTGGAAGGTTGTGCTTTTCTAAGAATTGTGCATTTTTTCCAGGTTGTCCATTTTATTGGCATAGTGTTGCTTGTAGTAATCTCTCATCATCCTTTCTATTTCTGTAGTGTCAATTGTTACTTCTCCTTTTTCATTTCTAATTCTATTGATTTGAGACTTCTCCCTTTTTTTCTTGATGAGTCTGGCTAATGGTTTATCAATTTTCTTTATCTTCTTAAAGAACCAGCCTTTCTTTTTATTGATCTTTGCAATTGTTTCCTTCATTTCTTTTTCATTTACTTCTGATCTGATCTTTATGCTTTCTTTCCTTCTGCTAACTTTGGAGGTTTTTTGTTCTTCTTTCTCTAATTGCTTTAGGTGTAATGTTAGGTTGTTTATTGGAGATGTTTCTTGTTTCTTGAGGTAGGATTGTATTGCTATAAACTTCCCTCTTAGAACTGCTTCTGCTGCATTCCATAGGTTTTGATTTCTTCTTTGATTTCTTCAGTGATCTCTTGGTTGTTAAGTAGTGTATTGTTTAGCCTCCATGTATTTGTATTTTTTACAAATTTTTTTCCTTTAATTGATATCTAATCTCATAGCATTGCGGTCAGAAAAGATACTTGATACGTTTTCAATTTTCTTCAATTTACCAAGGCTTGATTTGTGACCCATGATATGATCTATCTTGGAGAATGTTCCATGAGCACTTGAGAAGAATGTGTATTCTGTTGTTGTTGGATGGAATTTCCTATAAATATCAATAAAGTCCATCTTGTTTAATGTATCATTTAAAGCTGTGTTTCCTTATTTATTTTCATTTTGGATGATCTCTTCATTGGTGTAAGTGGGGTGTTGAAGTCGCCTACTATTACTGTATTACTATTGATTTTCCTTTTTATGGCTGTTAGCATTTGCTTTATCTAATGAGGTGCTCCTATATTGTGTGCATAGATATTTACAAGTGTTATATCTTCTTATTGTATTGATCTCTTGATCATTAGGTAGTGTCCTTCCTTGTCTCTTGTAATAGTCTTTATTTTAAAGTCTCTTTTCTCTGATATGAGACTTGCTACTCCAGCTTTCTTTTGATTTTAATTTGCATGGAAGATCTTTTTCCATCCCCTCACTTTCAGTCTGTATGTGTCCCTAGGTCTGAAGTGGGTCTCTTGTAGACAGCATATATATGGGTCTTGTTTTTGTATCCATTCAGCCAGTCTGTGTCTTTTGGTGGGAGCATTTAATCCATTTACATTTAAGGTAATTGACAGCATATATATGGGTTTTGTTTTTGTATCCATTCAGCTAGTCTATGTCTTTTGCTGGGAGCATTTAATCCATTTACATTTAAGGTAATTATCGATATGTATGTTCCTACTACCATTTTCTTAATTGTTTTTGGAAAAGACCACAAGAGAGGTCTTTTCCCTCTCTTGTGTTTCTTGCCTAGAGACGTTCCTTTAGCATTTGTTGTAACGCTGGTTTTGTGGTGCTGAATTCTCTTAGCTTTTGCCTGTCTGTAAAGTTTTTAATTTCTCCGTCTAATCTGAATGAGATACTTGCTGCATAGAGTCATCTTGGTTGTAGGTTTTTCCCTTCCATCACTTAAAATATGTCCTGCCACTCCCTTCTGGTGTGCAGATTTTCTGCTGCAAGATCAGCTGTTAAACTTATGGGGATTCCCTTGTATGTTGTCACATTTCCCCTGTTGCTTTTAATATTTTTTCTTTGTATTTAATTTTTGATAGTTTGATTAATATGTGTCTTGGCATGTTTCTCCTTGGATTTTTCCTGTATAGGACTCTCTGCACTTCCTGGACTTGATTAACTATTTCCTTTCCCATATTAGGGAAGTTTTCAACTATAATCTCTTCAAATATTTTCTCTGTCCCTTTCTTTTTCTCTTCTTCTTCTGGGACCCCTAAAATTCGAATGTTGTTGTGCTTAATGTTGTCCCAGAGGTCTCTGAGACTGTCCTCAGTTCTTTGCATTCTCTTTTCTTTATTTTGCTCTGCAGTAGTTATTTCCACTATTTGATCTTCCAGGTCACTTATCCGTTCTTCTGCCTCAGTTATTCTGCTATTGATTCCTTCTAGAGAATTTTTAATTTCATTTATTGTGTTGTTTATCATTGTTTGTTTGCTCTTTAGTTCTTCTAGGTCCTCGTTAAACGTTTCTTGTATTTTCTCCATTCCGTTTCCTAGATTTTGGATCATCTTTACTGTCATTACTCTGAATTCTTTTTCAAGTAGACTGTCTATTTCTTCTTCATTTGTTGGGTCTTGTGGGTTTTTACCTTGCTCCTTCATCTGCTGTGTGTTTCTCTGTCTTCTCATTTTGTTTAACTTACTGTGTTTGGGGTCTCCTTTTCACAGGCTGCAGGTTCGTAGTCCCTGTTGTTTTTGGTGTCTACCCCCAGTGTTTAAAGTTGGTTCTGTGGTTTGTGTAGGTTTCCTGGTGGAGGGGACTAGTGCCTTTGTTCTGGTGGATGAGGCTGGATCTTATCTTTCTGGTGGGCAGGACCACGTCCAGTGGTGTGTTTTGGGGTGTCTGTGACCTTATTATGATTTTATGCAGCCTCTGTGCTAATGGATGGGATTTTGTTCCTGTCTTGCTAGTTGTTTGGCATAGGGTGTCTAGCACTGTAGCTTGCTGGTCGATGAGTGGAGCTGGGTCTTAGCGTTTAGATGGAGATCTCTGGGAGAGCTTTCACCATTTGATATTATGTGGAGTTGGGAGGTCTGTGGTGGACCAATGTCCTGAACTTTGCTCTCCCACCTCAGTGGCACAGGCCTGGCACCCAGCCGGAGCACCAAGACCCTGTCAGCTACACAGCTCAGAAGAACAGGGAGAAAAAAAGAAAGACAGAAAGAAAAAAATAAAATAAAGTTATTAAAATAAAAAATAATTATTAAAAAGTAAAAAATTAAAAAGTATAAAATAAAAAAGGAAAAAAAGAAAGAAGAGAGCCACCAAACCTAAAAACAAATACACTGATGATAACAAGCACTGAAAACTATGTTAAAAAACAAAAACACAGAAAAACGGACAGACAGAACCCTAGGACAAATGGTAAAAGCAAAGCTATACAGACAAAATCACACAAAGAAGCATACACATACACACTCACAAAAAGAGAAAACTGAAGAAAATATATATATTTTTGCTCCCAAAGTCTACCCCCTCAATTTTGGGATGATTCGCTGTCTATTGAGGTATTCCACAGATTCAGGGCATATCAAGTTGATTGTGGAGATTTAATCCACTGCTCCTGAGGCTGCTGGGAGAAACTTCCCTTCCTCTTCTTTGTTCACACAGCTCCTGGTGTTCAGCTTTGGATTTGGCTCTGCCTCTGCGTGTAGGTCGCCTGAGGGCATCTGGTCTTCCCTCAGACAGGATGGGGTTAAAGTAGCAGCTGATTAGGGGCTCTGGCTCAATCAGGCTGGGGGTCGGGGGGCATACGGAATGCAGAGTGGGCCTGTGGTGGCAGAGGCCGGCGTGAGGTTGCACCAGCCTGAGGCGCAACTTCCTGGGGAAGTTGTCCCTGGATCACAGGACCCTGGCAGTGGTGGGCTGCAGAGGCTCCCGGGAGGGGAGGTGTGGATAGTGACCTGTGCTTGCACACAGGCTTCTTTGTGGCTGCAGCAGCAGCCTTAGCATTTCATGCTCTTCTCTCATGTCCGCACTGATAGCCGCCACTCGCACCCATCTCTGGAGCTCATTTAGGCGGTGCTCTTAATCCCCTCTCCTCGAGCACCCTGAAACAATGGTTTATTGCCTCTTAGGCAGTTCCAGACATTTTCCCGGACTCTCTCTCAGATGAGTGTGGCACACTAGCCCCCTTCAGGCTGTGTTCACGCAGCCAACCCCAGTCTTCTCCCTGGGATCTGACCTCTGAAGCTGGAGCCTCAGCTCCCAGCCCCAACCCGTCCCGGTGGGTGAGCAGACAAGACTCTCAAGCTGGTGAGTGCTGGTCAGCACTGATCCTCTTGGTGGGAATCTCTCTGCTTTGCCCTCTGCACCCCTGTTGCTGCACTCTCCTCTGTGGCTCCAAAGCTTCCCCCCACCCACCCACAGTCTCCTCCAGTGAAGGGGCTTCCTGGTGTGTGGGAACTTTCCTCCTTCACAGCTCCCTCCCAATGGTGCAGGTCCCATCCCTAGTCTTTTGTCTCCGTTTTTTCTTTTTTCTTTTACCCTACCCAGGTACGTGGGGAGTTTCTTGCCTTTTGGGGAGTCTGAGGTCTTCTGCCAGCGTTCAGTAGGTGTTCTGTAGGAGTTGTTCCACATGTAGATGTATTTCTGATGTATTTGTGGGGAGGAAGGTGATCACGTCTTGCTCTTCCGCCATCTTGAAGCTCTCTCCCAAACGCATTTTAGCATTCCTGCATTTTTAGTACCCCCCACCACGTTTACTGTATTTGACATCATATTTTACATCTTTTTGTTTTGTGTATCCCTTAACTACTTATAGCAGATAAAGATGATTTTACTATTTTTGTCTTTTAACCTTCTTTTTAACTTTATACATGGCTGATTTACTACATTTACTGTATATTTGCCTTTACCAATGAGATTTTTCCTTTTATAATTTTCATGTTTCTAGTTGTGGCTTTTTCTTTTTCGCTTAAAGAAGTCCCTTTAACATTTCTTGTTAAGCTGATTTGGTGGTGTTGAACTCTTTTAGATTTTGCCTGTCTGTAAAACTTTTGATGTCTCCATCAAATCTGAACGAGAGATGTGCTGGGTAGAGTATTCTTGGTTGTAGGTTTTTTCCCTTTCATCACTTTAAATATATCCTGCCACTCCCTTCTGGCCTGAAGAATTTCTGCTGAAAAGTCAGCTGATAGCCTTATGGGAGTTCCCTTGTATGTAACTTTTTGCTTTCCCTTGCTGCTTTTAATATTCTCTCTTTATCTTTAATTTTTGCCATTTTAATTACAATGTGTCTTGGTGTGGTCCTCTTTCTCTTTGGGACTCTTTGTGCTTCCTGGACCTGGATGTTCGTTTCTTTTCCTAGGCTAGGGAAGTGTTCAGCTATTATGTCTTCAAATATGTTCTCTGCCCCTTTCACTCTCTTCTCCTTCTGGGACCCCTATAATTTGTATGTTGGTACACTTGATATTGTCCCAGAGGTCTTTCAAACTGTGCTCATTTGTTTTTATTCTTTTTCTTTTTTTCTGTTCAGCTTCAGTGATTTCCACTACTCTGCCTTCCAGCTTGCTGATCCCTCCTCTGTATCATTAAATCTACTGTTGATCCCTTCTAATGTGTTTTTCATTTCAGTTATTGTATTCTTCAGTCCTGCTTGGTTCTTCTTTATATTTTCTCTTTGTTTAAAACTTCTAACTTCTCACTCTGTTCATCCAATCTTCTCCAGAGTTCTTTGAGCATCATCATGATCATTACCTTGAACAATCTTTTGGGTAGATTACCTATCTCTTCTTCACTTAGTTCCTCTTTTGTGGTTTTATCTTGTTCTTTTGTATGAACCATATTCCTCTGTTGACTCATTTTGCCTAATTTGCTGTTTTTATTTCTATGTATCTTGTAGGTTGTTTATGTTTCCCAATCTTGGAAAAGTGGCCTTTTGTAGGAGATATCCTATGCATCCCAGCAGTGCACACCACCTGGTCACCAGAGCTATATGTTCTAGAGGGTGCCCCTCTATGTGGACTGCATGGGTCCTTCTGTTATGGCGGGCTAGCTACTGTGGGTAGTCTGGTAGGCATGGCTGGCCCTAGGTCCAGTTGGTTGCCAGGCACTGCCTTGTGCAGAGGCTGCCAGTCACTGGTTGGTGGAGCTGGGTAACAAGGCTGCTGGCTGCAATGCCCCAGGGGATCCTGGGGCTAGTGCTTGCCCACTGGTGGGTGGAACCAGGTTCTGGAGTGGGTGGTTGTGGGACCTGGGGGTCCCAGATCTAGTGTTGGCCTGCTAGTGGGTGGGGCCAGTTCCTGATGCAGCTGACTGTGGGGTCTGTGGTAACCCAAAGCAGGTGTTGACCTGCTGGTGAGTTGTGCTGGATCCTAGGACTCTGGCTGCAGGTCCCTGGGGGTCCCAGGGCTGGTACTGGCCTGCTGGTGTATGGGCTGGGTCTTGGTACTAGAGGTTGCAGGGCTCTGCTGGTCCTGGGGCCGGTGTCCCCCACTGGTGGGTGGGGCTGGGGCCCAGGGCATCGCAGGGCTGTTTTCTGCCCACTGGTGGGTGGAGCTAGGGCCTGGGGTCTCTGGCTGCAGGGTCCAGTGGTCCCTAAGCTGGTGTTGGCCTGCTGGTTGGCAGGGCTGAGGCCCAGGGGGTTCTGGGAATAGTGCCAGCTCACTGGTGGGCAGAGCTGAGTCTCAGGGTCTCTGGTTGCAGAACTCTGGGTTCTCTGAAGTTGGTGTTTTGGCCAGCTAGTGGGTTCCCAGTGCTAGTACTGACCCACTGGTGTGCGGAGCCAGGTCCCTGGGTCTCTAGATGCAAGGCCCTGGGGTGTCCCAGGGCTAATGCTGGCACACTGGTGTGTGGGGCCAGGTCCTGTGCCCTCTGGTGGGCAAGGCTGGGTCCTGGGGCACCTGTGGGCTCAGGGGTTCTTAAGGCAGCAGCCCTGCTAGTGGATGGGGCTGTGTCCCTGCCTGGCTAGTTGCTTGGTCTGAGATGTTCCCATATTGGTGCCTACAGGCTAATGGGCGGGGCCTGGTCCCAGCACTACTAAGCTTGAGGGAGCATTCCAAAATGGTACTTGCCAGCACTAGTGTCCTTGTGATAGAATGAGCTCCCCCAAATGGCTGCCACCAACATCTCTGTCCCCAGGGTGAGCTCCAGTTGTCCCCTGCTTCTCCAGGAGGCTCTCCAAGATCATCAGGTGGGTCTGACCCTGGCTCCTTTCAATTGCTGCTTCTGCCCTGGGTCCCAGTGCATACGAGATTTTGTGTGCACCCTTTAAGAGTGGAGTCTCTATTTTCCACAGCCCTCTGGTCTCATGAAAGTAAGCGCCACTGGCCTTCCAAGCCAAATGTTCTGGCAGCTTGTCTTCTCAGTGCAGGACCCCCAGGCTGGGGAGCCTATGTGGGGCTCAGACCCCTTGCTCCTTTAGTAGAACCTCTGCAATGTAATTATCCTCCCATTTGTGGGGTGCCCACCTAGGGGTATGGGTCATGACTATACCACATCTCTGCCCCTCCTACCTGCCTCTTTGTAGTTCCCTCCTTATATCTTTAGTTGTAGAAGATCTTTTCTGCTAGTCTTCCAGTTTTTTCTCACCAATAATTGCTCTGTAAATAGTTGTAATCTTGGTGTGCTTATGGGAGGAGGCGAGTTCAAGGTCTTCCTACTCTACCATTTTGGCTCCATCTCAGTTTCTTTTCAATTTTTTTTTTAGGGAATTAAAAATTTTTAATTCAGATGATCTTTACTTGAATGAGAGAAATCTTTTATGGTAAATAGGATCAATTTTGTGGGTTTTAATTATGAAAGGTGGTTATGTATTTTATTCTGTAATTATCTTGCACTTAACTGTATACTACAAAATTGAGGATTGTAGACAGAGCATAATAGAATCCATGCAAAATTTTGGCTTTTACATCTGTAGATATATTTTTCTGAATTCTCTATGCTTCCTTTTTTTAACATCTTTATTGGAGTATAATTACTTTACAATGCTGTGTTAGTTTCTGCTTTATAACAAAGTGAATCAGTTATACATATACATATGTTCTCATATCTCTTCCCTCTGGTGTCTCCCTCCCTCCCACCCTCCCTCGCTATGCCACCCCTCTAGGTGGTCACAAACCACCGAGCTGATCTCGCTGTGCTATGCAGCTGCTTCCCACTAGCTATCTATTTTACATTTGGTAGTGTATATATGTCCATGCCACGCTCTCATGTGTGGAAAGACCCTTAAACATGTAAAGTTATTTGGATCATTATTTTTCTTTTCTAATATATCACTGTCTGGATGGATAGAACAACATTGGAAACATTTTAGATCTTCCTTCATTCTGATTGTTCAGTGTCTCAGCTGTGATCCTAGCATATTGGAATTATGCCTGATATACACTACATATATTTATGTATATGTAATGTATATATATTATACACTATATATATAAATATATATATATTATTAAGATCCTACTATATGCCAGCCAGACATTGTTCTAGGTGCTAAGCATACAACAACAAGCAAAACAGTGATCCATCCTCCAGGGTGGGGGTAAAGGGGAGAGTGATGAGTTATAATTATAATTATAATTAAAAATACAGCTAGGTAAGGGGGATAGAGAGCACCAAGAGAGCTGTTATTTTAAATAAAGAGGTCAGGAAAGACCTCTCTATTATGGCGATATTTGAGTAGAGATCTTTGAGAAATGAATGAATATCCTATGGATATCTGTGGGAATAGCTTTCCAGGCAGACGGAATATCACGTGTAAAGGACCTGAGGCTGAAGGTGAGAGCAGGAGAGTATGAGTCACTGATGAAGGTGACAGGGATCTTGAAGAAGATGATTACCCTTTAAATAATGGGTAAAGACAATATGGAAACGTGTTCACTATGATGTAATGAAGAAATGAATGAATAAATCATAAAATGAACTCCAGGATCAGATGAAATATTTAAAGTTTGTTTGAATAAATTATAACTTTGTTGGTAATGACATTGCTAGAACATTTCCTTGAAGAAAGGAATACGTTTCCTTTTATCATATACATAATTCAAATACTTCTACACATAATTCTACAATGATTCCACATGTTAATCCATTCTCTCTCTTATACTGTGCTGCACTAATTTAGAATAGGTTAAATTTAAGAGTACTAAGTTTCAGAGCTGAGGTCCAGCTCTATTCTGTGTGAATTTGTAATGTTTATTGTGTGTCACGTAACACTTCCTTACCTAAAGGCTGAACCAACCTGTCACTTCTATGATTTGCTCATCTAGCCTATCAGGTTTAATGTCCTAAACCTATTGCAGATTATGAGGAAATGAACAGTCTCTCTGTGTCCAGAACAGATAGATTTCTTTTTAACTAAAAATAAATAATGCATGGATTATATTGTCTAGATGAAAAACGCAAAAGTGAGTGACTTATCCCAACACAGTGCATTTTAAAAGAAGAAATGAGTCCAAAGGAGAAGCTTGTTATTTCAGACCATATTGACACAGTGTCCAGGAACATTGATTCAAGAAGTTAACTGTACATTTAAGAAGTGACTGAGCACCAGAGTCATAGATTGGGAATCTCCTTCTAGAGTTTGAGAAATGAATAAACTGAAATTAATAAATATGTGAGGGAGACTGCTTAGGTGGTCAATAAATCCTTTTCTTTCTCATCTTCCTGGGCACAGAGCTAAACTAAACTTCCCACCCTCAATTCAGTGACAGAAGACTGAGTTCTATTTAACAGAATATGAGTAGAAGATGTGTATCAGTTCTAGGACAGGCCAATGCAAGTCAATAAACAGTCCTTGATGGGCTTTCCCCTTCCCTGGCAATGTCGTTGGCAGTAAGTAATGAGTAATTAAAATTTCCTTCTTTGTGGATTTTGATTTCCATATTTTTAAAAAAGACCATAAGTTTGTTTTTTAATCACAAAAAGACACTAAGAGTTCTACCATATATTTCCTTAGCAAACCATATCTATATCTTATGTATATTTAAGTTGTCTTCCCCATTAGATTGTTAACGTCCATGGTGTGTAAGACCCACTCCATAAATATTTAAGTAAATGAATGAATGCATGAATCAGCTCAAAACAATCAATCCAGAATAAGTGCTTAATATTTAATTTACTCAATATAGTACATCATTTAATCTTCCTTAAGAAGTTTTCATCATATCACTAGCCAAGTATTAATTTCTTAATGTGTAAAATAGGGTTGATAATGCCTATATGATAGGAATAAGATATATGTAAGGCATCTAGCTCAGTATCTAGGGCTTATTATTAGTGCCCACAGTGAGAATCAAATACATATTTTCAACCTTTTCTACTAATTTCTTTGTACATACGTATGTCCTACACTTTAGTCAACCTACACTAATCACTGTTCCTTAAATATACACTAAAGGACTGTTTCCTGGATCTCCATCATCTGAATATGTATTCACAAATTTTTGCTATAACTGAATATCAGTTGAAAATCTTATGATTATTTCTCACTGCGATTATATAAGAAAATATCCATTTTTAGAAAGGCACACTGAAATATATAGTGGTAAAATGATATAATAACTGAGATTTGTTTTCCATGCTTCAATAAAGCAAAAAGGAGGATAAATGAAGCAAATGTGGCAAAATCTTGGTAACTATATAATCTGGATGACAGATATATAGGGGTTCATTATACTATTATTTCTACTATTGTATATGTTTAAAATTTTCATAGCAAAAAAAATAATTTAAAATAAATGTCCCATAGGTGAATTTGAGCTTACCAGGTAAGCAAGTGTCAGAGATCATGATCTCATCCAGGATTAAGAGGCAATCAACTTAATTCAATGGCAGGGTGTTGCAGGGAGCAGAAGGGAGAATTCCTTTGTTTATCTTCCCTAAACCAAAGGACAGCATGTAAGCTTCAGTGACTTTGGGGGAGAAAAATGACCTTAAGAGCGACAAAATTTTTAGAAGCCTTGTTTTCTTTAATAAAAAGTCAAGAACTGGGACTTCCCTGGTGGTGCAGTGATTAAGAATCCGCCTGCCAATGCAGGGGACACAGGTTCGAGCCCTGGTCGGGGAAGATCCCACATGCCACAGAGTGACTAAGCCTGTGTGCCACAACTACTGAGCCTGCGCTCTAGAGCCCGCGAGCCACAACTACTGAGCCTGCATGCCACAACTACTGAAGCCCACACTCCTAGAGCCCGTGTTCCGCAACAAAAGAAGCCACCACAGTGAGAAGCCCACGCACTGCAACGAAGAGTAGCCCCCGCTCGCCGCAACTAAAGAAAGCCTGCGCACAGCAACGAAGACCAAGCGCAGCCAAAACAAAAAAAAAAGTCAAGAACATGTAAATTTCAAATTATTGTGATTTTGATTTTAAATATAATCCAAATTCTCAGAATTGTGTAAGATTGGCCAGATATAGTTTAGTGTAAACAGAAAGGACATCATAAGAATCCTAAATCATGGAGAAGCATGGAGACTATTTTAACTGTTTTCTAGAGGAAAGTGTCTTGTGCAGGGATATATCTAAGACAATGGAAACCTTATGGAATGATGACTTGTGCAGTGTTCTTAGTGTAACAGGAAGGACAATAAGTTAATAAACAATCTTTACATACATAGAGGATTTTCAACTGGGTAAAGCACATCCTTTTGTGTCTTTATTTTTTTACAGAAAAATGAAATTTTTGAATTAGGTTTCTGAGATATATTCCAGTTGCAAAGGCTTATCCTCTAAGTTGACATTTTAAATTTCCTTTATTTTCTTTACAATGTAAAGACCAACCAGTAATACATATTATAGCTTCCAATGATTTAGCCTGAAAAAACTTATTTCAGGAAGATTTCAGGAAGATAAAGCCTCAAAAAGAAAAAAAATAATAAAAAACTACAAAGAACTTGAGGAAAATGTGTCAGCCAAATTCAGTTCATAAGAAAGGTTAAGAAATTAAAATATAATTTTGAAACTGAAGAAAGATTACAGTGATATAGTAATTATACTATAATGCTTTTTAAATGTCTCAGTTGTATATGTAAAAAGGAATCTCTTAGAAGGAAAAAGAGAAATTGAAAATGTCTTGAGGAGTTTAGTTTAGTGCATCACTCCACAACAGAATGCTTATGATTACTGAATACTTCAGTTCCTCATCCAAATTATCTGTCTATTCTAGCAAGAAGCTTATTCTAGAATGGGAATTTGGGAAACAATGAGATTCATAATCAAAAGATGTAGATCTGAGTCCCAACACCACCACTTATGTGACAGATGGCAAATTATGATTCAATCTTTGTTTTTCCATTTATAAAATGAAAACATAAATATTGACTTCAAGAAAGTAAAATTTATACTGAGGAATTCAGAGAAACCCTGAGTACAGCAGGGAAAACTTAAAGCTAGCCAGTCATATATAAGGTTATCATGTGACAGCTGTGCAATTCAGGAGACCAACAACGTGTTGACATTCATAATGCTTCCATATTTCTAGAGATAGAATGTAGGCATAGAAAAAAGACCATTAACATAACATACATACAGGCCTTAATTCTGAATAATCAGTTAAGATATTAACTTATCTGAATAAACAACAGATGAAAGCAACTGTGCAGGACAAATGTGAGGTAGTGAGAATCATTACACTGGGTGCAAGCAAAAAAAAAGCTGTATTACCTGTAGAAAATTTAAAAACAGTAATAAAACCAACAAAAACCTGGTCAGCTTTAATTGTCACCATGCTCTGGCAATTTTAAATAATGTCATTGATAAAACACACCTCTCCAGAAACAAATTTTCTTGGTCCAAGGTCTAAACAATTGATGAAGTTACTGTTGAGTTTTATGTATGTGTATGTGTGTGTGTGTGTATATATATATATATATATATATATATATATATTCCAAATAAGCACATATGCATTAATAAGCATTGTATTGTACATAGAAGCAAATTTAGAGAACTCCCAGCTATACTAATGGCACCTGACACACGACACACACAGACTCAGCTACAGGAGTTCCTAAGTTCCTAAGTTCAAAAGAGTTTAGAATTATTGAAGCTCACTTTGGGTGCAGTTCATGTCTCCAATCATCGGTACAACATATCCTTGTTTAAACTATAGTTTCAAAATAAATAATGACAGTGCGGTGAATGTCTCCACTTTTGGAGCAGGGTTCAGTATGCTTTCTTTATTAGTTTCATATTGCTGCTGTAACAAATCACCACAAACTTAATGGCTTAAAATTTTAAATGGCTGCAGTTTTCCCTTCTGTAAATGCAAAAATTAGTCTGTGCTCTTTCCCTGCCTCCAAAAGATGTCATGGAGATAAATAAGTGGATAGGTACCACATTCTGAATAAATCACCGATGTTTACACACTATGTCAAGCCTGGCTTCATATCATCTTCCAAATAATTCAGAGCTAGGACTCAAATCTCAAACTTCCTGGCCTCTAACTATAATGTTACCACTTATTAATAGGATCTCTCTTCTTCCAGTTTTCAATAACAATAATACATCCTTCTGATCCCTCACCAGCAGCATCCTTAAAGTCGATATTTCCACTGACAGTCTGTACAAGGCTATTTAGGTTTTCTGTCAGGCTCCTCAATATTCTTCCAGCCTCCCCCCACTGCCTGATTCCAAAGCCATTCCCACACTTTAGGTACTTGTTACAGCAGCAGTCCACTTTCATTACCAAAGTCTATGTAGTTACTACTACTTTGTAACAAATAACCACATAATTAGTGGCTTAAGACAATACCTGTTAACTCAGTCCTGTGGGTTAGGAGTCCAAGTATGACTTAACTGGGTCCTCTGTTCAGTCTCACAGGGCTGAAATCATGGTATCAACCAGGACTACAATCTCATCTGAGGCTTGAGTTCCTCTCCTAAGCTCACCAGTTGTTGGCAAAATTCAATTCTTTTCAACTGTAGGAGTAGAATCCCCATTTTCTTGCTGGCTCTCAGCAAGTGGGAGCACCGTCAGCTCCCAACTGCCACCCTCAGCTCTTTGCCACATGGCCCCCTTCTCTCACATCTGTTTGCTTCTTCAAGGCCAACAGAACATCTGCTACTGCTTGTCTCCTTTAAGTACTCGCTTGATTAGGCCAGATCCACCCAGGATATTATCCCTTTTGATCAACTCAAAATCAAATGGTTAGTGTGAAGTGTTCCGTGTTCTTATTCCCCCTCTTTTTCCCAGTTTTTATAACCTAGCTCTTAGACAGATGCCTCTTGTTCTAAAGCAGTCTATCAACAGTATGTTTCATATTCTCTGTAAAATCAAAGAGAAAGTTAATACAGTAAAGCATGTTCTTCATCTCAAAAAGTCTGCCTAATATGATATATTTAACAGTCTCTTACCTTTTAAAAAACATATTTTTATAAAACGAAAACTTTAACAGATGTTTTAAGTATTTTTAAGAACTGGCCAAAGAGAATTCATGGAGAAACCTATTTACTTTGTGCACAATCGTTGCTGCTGACTGTGCATCTCTAGTGCAGCTCTTCCCTAAGGGACAACTGATCAATAAAGTTTAATTTTTGTCTCCTCCTGCGTCCACTGAGAAAAACAAGTCTCATTCACCCTCCTCTCCTCTGGTAAATCTCTTCTTGCATGATCATGCTGTGGTTAGACTATTTACTGTATGCACTATGAACCTTGCAGCTTCCTCTAGCTAGTTTTAGCAAACAAAGTCAGTATGTCTATGGGGACATGCACAGATTTGTAAAGATAACTGAAAACATGCACTCTTAAAAGTCATTAGATGAGAAGGAACATCCCCCCATCCATATAAAATCAATTGGTCTATTTTTGGAGTCTGACAAATTCCCATTTAGAAATATGTTCATTTTGTATTAATGTATAAATGTGTGCTATTGTCCACAGCATTATAAAAGGAAAGCCACTCTTCCAGGCTTTATATTTATTAATTTCTGCTATATTTTGGGTAACAACTTGGTTACAAGAGAGAAGCAGGTACTGAGCAGGTTCAGTCTCCTACTCCTTTAATGTGAACTGGGCTGTGTTCACTAGTGTGACAGGTTCAGGCTGCTGCTGTTATCTCCATAGAGTATTTATCAAATCTTTTGAGAGATATATCAAATAAAATCAGAAAGCTAGAGTCACTCAAATGGCAAGTCAATTCTTATGTAAGGACTTCTAATTCAAAACCGTGTACAACTTTACAGGTTTGAGAGAACTTCACTACCGGAAATAGTGAGAAGCATTAAGAAATAGGCATAAATCATTTTATATAAGACATAACAAAGAGAATACGTACCTAAAAAAAAAAATCAAGTGTCAAATAATTTTCAATACCTTTTAAAAGTCAATCACAGACATATAGTCATAAGAACCAAAAGAAATTTATTTACAAAATTTCTTACTTGACTGGTGGTGAGAAGCAAGAAACCATCAACTAAGACTCCACTAATAGTGTTCAAGCCAGTTCATACAAGAGAACAACCATTACAGCTCCTGATGATTAGGCCAGAAAGATGTCCTTCTGCATGTCCTTCCAGTGAACAAGGAGATACATTTGACCATAGGGGCCTGTGCAAGTAGCATCATGGTACTTGTAGGCTCAGTTGAATCACAGCTTCTAGAGTGCTGTTCCCTGTCTACCTTACATAGCTGTTTCACCACTTTTGTTGATTTCTTTGTAGGCTTCTTTCTCTTTTTCTCCTCCTTTGTTGGTTTTCTCCTTTTCTCCTTCTCTGTTGGCTCCTTTCTCTTCTTCTCCTCCACTGTTGGCTCCTTTGTCTCCTCCATTGGTGGCTCCTTTCTCTTCTTCTTTGTCCTGAACACTAGTGTAAACTGCTTTGTTATAACCTTCCCGGTTCCGAGCAATTTCAATGGCAAAAAATTGTATCCTGGGTGCTGAAAGGTGAATAGAATTGATTATTGTCCTAGTCACAGTTACTTCTCTAAACCTACTGGAAATCTATTGACAAAGATGAACTAACATGAAAAGCATTCAAGTTTAGTCATAAGATTCAGAGATGTGAATTCTAATCCTATACTAAATGATGCTGAAAATACTTATCTTACCTCACACTTACTCAAGATACAGTAACATGGTCTTTACAGATATAACAAATAAAATGATTCCCAAACTAACTATTCATGTCATTGATTCATCAGTAAGACAAGATCCCTCACTCTCCTTATACAGAAACAATCCCAGAGGCAAGAAACTCACCAAAGATGGTGTTTTCCTCAGTGTAGCCCTGAGAACAGTTCAGTCGCAGCAAAGTACCATAGTTGAAGTCTTCTACAATCCCATCAAACTTCAAACAGAATGGTCTCCACTTCTGTAAAGGCAAAAGAGGTATCTTAGCTAAAAAATGCAGGAGGCTGGTGAAGTCAGGCCAGAAGAGGGGCTTCCGTTTCCCCAGTAAGGAAAGTAACCACAGTGAAAGAGACTAGAATTGAGCTGATTGCTAGTTTCACTAGCAATGAGTTTCTGCTTTATCTTTGGTATCTTTAGGCTGGTATTTCCCAACATGAACAATGTTTTAATCTGATAAAATACTTAAATCCTTGACTAGAGAATTAAATTTTAATTTCTTAAGTATATTCTGTTTTAAGTTATTGGCTAGTTCAGCCCAAAATGGTTATTCATCCACAATGAAGCACAAATGAGACAAAGAAGGCAGGAATTTGGCCCAAAGTCACAAAGTTAAATTTTAAGAAAGAAGTCCATCCAATAGAGGCAATTTTCCAAAGATCAGTAACAGCCGGCTTAGAGTTAAAAGTTTATATTCCTCATAAGCCGAGAGTCTACCCTCAAGGAAAAAAATTTCCTAACTATAAGAGTTTTAGTGCTCGGTAAAAGTATAACGTAATCAAGCAAGCAATGCAAAACACAAGTTTTCCAATTATCCACGGCCTGTGATAATATGATCTTAAATCCAGAGAATCCAAACACCTCTCCGTACTCTATTTGCCAACCCTCTATCTAAGCCTTCTGGCTAAAGTACTCACATAAATAAATTTATTCCTTCTCCCTTGAAAGAGCTAGGTGGATAAGGATGAAAGGTCCAAATCAAAGGGGAAAAAAAACCAGATTCAATAAAAATGAAAAATCCATAAACCAGAAAAACATTCATTTAGTAACACATTAGTTAATTACAACTACATAAAAGCCCTGGTGCTTTAGGTATTTGCCTTAAAACAAACCCCCCAAAAGTTTAAATGTATAAAAATGTATTCACAGTCAATAATCGTTGGTCAGATGCTAGGCAATATTTAAAAGAGAGAATTCTTACCTCTTTAGCTGCTTCTGATTTGAGCTCTTCTGGGTCCAATACATCTATCCTGAGTTTCTTAAAATTTTCCCGAAACTCAGAATAGATTTGGTCATCCACTTTGGTGAGTTTCAGGAACTGTGGGTCAACTGATGAAATCAGCTGCCAGACAATAAGACAACATAAAGATGCTAGTCTCTAATTTACTATATTTCTGTCCGCTCTTCACCAGAAAATCCTCATAGTTCTCAGGGAAGAAGAGTTCATTAGAAAATATGGACAGCCTAGGTCCCAGATGAAATCATGACATAATTTTAAAGGGCCATAATATACTACAGTCCCTTCTACCAATTCAAACCCCTTTGGCCCTATTAATGTCTGGCTATTACCCTCTGTGGATTATTCATTTAGTCAACAAACATTTATTTAGTGCCTACTATGGGCCAGGCATCCTTTTGCGGGTTAGCAACACAACACTGGGCAGACAACCACAACTCCTCACTGTCAAAGCAAAATTGACTTCCATGCCCCAGTTCTCCTTAGAGTAATAAAAATTATCTCCAAAACACAACTGTTTAACTTGCTGAGAATGGTGATTAGCAGAGCACAATATGCTGAAATTACATTTTTAATCCTGCTTAACAATAAAGACAGTCAACTCACTTTGTAGTAGACTTCAGCATGCTGCATTGCTCTCATGGCCCAAGCCATCTCAATATCAGGCTGCAAAGGAGTGAAGAATGCCAGGTCAGAAATCACCCAATCTTGCTACTAGAGAACAAATTAAGGAAGTCTGTGGATGTCTAGTTAATGCTCAAGAGGGCTACCAAGCTTGGTGTTACTGTCAAAGGTTAAAAACTGGACTAAGGTTGAATTCTCCTGGAACTTGTTGCCTCCTCCCCTGTAAAATGGGATAATCTTAGGCTTAAAGGGAGGCTGTACGTGAAGCTCTGGGCAATGGGTATAGTGATTGCTGACTAATATTTCTGTACTTGGGAGGGATTTATCCATAGCTTTCTTGCCTCCTGATCGAGTGTTTGTTGTAGCTGTCTTCATCTGTGATTGTAGATCTACAGAGTTGGGAGAGAAACACTAAAGGAAGAGGCAAACGAAGAGATAAGGGGCTCCTTTAGGTGGAAACACCTTCTTTTTTTTCTTGTTGATGCTGGTACCTGGCATACAAGTGACCAATAAAAGATTCTGGATGTTAAAAAAAAAACTGGACTAATAAGTTTGGACAATATAATAATTCTTTTGTCTTTAGGATAACCAAAAGAAGCTACCTACACAGTCTAATAAACAAAATGAGTCACTGGCTGTCTTTTCCCAGCAGCTAGTGAAAGTGTAGAAGACTACATAAAGCAGTAGATAAATCACCTTCTCAGTACTGAGTTAAATGATTGTAAAACTGAAATACCCACATACACCACTGAGTTGTTGAGAGGACAGAGTAAGGTAACAGAAGTAATATTACTCTTCACTTTTAAGAGTGTACAATGTCATAATCATCATGTGTGTTCATCAGATAGCCAATTCCCTATCCTACAACACTTAGAAATTAATCAATATCGTGAAGCAGGCTAGGTTATAATAAGCCTTACCAAGTACCTGTTCCACTGGAATCTCCCACTCCAACTAGATGGATCTATTTCACTGACCCCAGAAAAAAATTTGCATTTTTACCTCCATGCCTTAGACCATGCCCTTTTCCTGACTGCCAATCCATATCTTTTGTCCACTTACACTTTGAGGATCCAGTTCCATATCCACTTCCTCAGCAAAGTCTTCCTTTACTGTCTTGGGTCCTTAGGGGTTTCTTCTTTGGCTAAACCCTTTGGATCTTATGCCTTGATTCACTAATCTACCATACATCACATTATTATTTGAGTGTTATTACTATTTTCATGTCCGTGTGTCTTATAACTCAAAATACATCACGTGCTTTCTCCTTAAGGATCTAAACCAGATACACCATAAGCCAGTGCAACTTTACTGCACAATGGAGTCATCCGGGGACCTTTAAAAATACTGATTCCTGACTCTAACCACCCAGATACTGTGATTTAGTTGGGATGGACTGCGACCTGAACTTCGAGATATTTAAAAGCTTCCCAGGCAACTCTAAAGTACAGCACAGTTTGGGAACTACTCCCATTGACGTTAGTCCTGCGTTTGCCGACCAAAAGGATTAGAATTAATTGAAAGGCGCATTTTCTGGCAGACGTGGAGAGAGTCTACGGAAGCCATCTGGGTAGGAGGGTTACAATTTCGCGGCGGGACCTGCAGACATCCCAGGATAGCTGCGTGCGTGGAAACTGTGGGTGAGTCATACTCACATCGTTGCCGTAACACTCGGCTGGGAGAGAAACAGCGTGCGCCAAAGACGTCAGTTCCCCAGAAACCTGGGAAAGGAAAAAGAGATGGGGAAGGACAGTTCGAGTTTCGACCCAGCTCGGCTTCCCCACTCACCCGACCCCAGAGCAGAGTCTCACCACCTCATCATCTCCACCGGTCGCCTCCATGTTGCAACCCACAAGGCGTGGCTCCCGTTCTCCGGAAATGACGTTTTGCGTGCTCCTTCCGCAGTTCCCAGTTCATTGAAAAGGGATGGCCGGCATGAGTGGCTTTCATCCGACTGCGGCTGCGCCTGCGTGCACTCTCCCTCGCCTGGAGGCAGTACTTCCTTGCCCCTCCTCTTACGCCTTGCGAAAAGGTGTGGCTTTGTTGTATGCGCTGGGCTGCTTGACGGCCGGGAGGTGGTTGAACAGTCAGTAATATCTGCGATGAACATGGGAAAAGACTGAGTTAAAATAATGCAACTTTCCCATCGCCACTGCGCTGAGTGCCCTGCAGAGATTGGAATTTACATTCTCCACTTGTGCTTGGACGCGCATTCAGACGGGGACACAACACAGTTCCCAAAACCCCCAACGGATTAAGTTACAAGCAGGCATGCAGCTAGGCAATGCAGTAGATAATAGGTCAAGGAAGAATTATTCTGTTAAGGTGATAAGTTTACCGTGAAGATTTCGTCTTCTTCCACTGGTGTCTAACTTCCCCA
>NC_041234.1:52516435-52556401 GCF_002837175.3 Physeter macrocephalus | reverse complement strand
AAGGATTCATAAACCCAATTGATTCGAAACTCTTCTCATTCAAACCCAACATAAGCAAATATCAGAGCATAAACCCATTTCGTCCATAGAGGCCAATACATAAGAGCAGTGTTTGACTGACATCTTCTTGATGATCCAAAGGTCTCAACCTCGTATATCCAACTGCCTACTACTTGACATTTCCATTTGGATATTCATTAATCTCAAATTTAATATTTTCACAAGGCACTTCAGGATCAATTAGAATTAAAATTATACTTGTGAGACATTGTACTATGTAATCCTAGTACAATACAAACATCTCTACAACTGAAATTTGATGCTCATGGAATGTTAATATGGATAAGCTTTCAAGCGTCACTCAGAAAAAGTTGTCCATGTAGTGCCACATATTTATATTCATGCAGGTATATAGGAAAATACCCATTTCTTCACACTATTTCCTACACTGAGTGTTACAACTCTTGTTATATATATTCAATACAGTGAGCTAATACTTTAAAATTTTTCTTGCTTACATCTTTCGTTCACAAATTCTAGAATTCATGGATTGCAATCTGTGAGTAAAATAATAAATAAAGCAGAAAATAGAATCAAGTTGAAGTAAAGAGGAAATCAGCTAGTAACTTGAGATAAAAACTGTTAAGTTTTGGATATGACTCTTTCTGTCTATGTGTGTGTACATATATGTGTGTCTGTGTATATTCCTTATGGTATATTTATATATAACATTTTAAGAAAAATATAATCATACTCTACATGCTCTTAGATTTACCTCCATTAACTTTTCTTTATTTAATTATTAATTCACATTCCTTAAAATGTATTGTACAGGGATTTCTGCTTCTTGGAAGATGAAATAGACTTAATTTCCTTACTTTTCTCTATTTTTCCCTCTAAGAACAGCTAAAAAACTCTGATGTTACACATAAAAGAAACATTTAAAAAAACCCTATTAGGTGAGAAGAATAAGACAAACTGGCTAGTGACCCCAGGGCCTGAGTAAAAACATAATGCATAGTGGTGGGGCGGAGTCAAGATAGTGGAGTAGGATTATGCAGAGTTTGTGTCTCCTCACAACTAGGGCACCTACCAGGTGCTGGTGGGAGACTTTGGACACCTAAGGGAATGGGAGAAACCTCCACATGAGCGGGTAGGACATTGGGGGGGAGGGGGGAGTAGAAGTGGAGGCAGGATGGGACCAGTGCCCCTGAGGGGTGGCTGGGGGAGGGGAGGGGTTCCTATGCCCAGAGTGGCCCACTCACAGTGGGGGGATCTGTTGGGTTGGAGACCTTTGGAGGATCAGGGAATTGCAGGGGAACATGGCCAGCATTTCCCCCACCCGCTTGGACCCCAGCGAGCCTGCTGGGATCCCAGGCCTGAACCTCTGCCCTCCTGGGCCCCCTCCAGCTGTGCTAAGCCTAAGCCCCGCCCCACACACACTCCCAAGGCCTTTTCTGGCTTTTTTTTTCTGTTGTGGTTCTGTTTTGCCTTGTTGTTGTTGTTTCATTTATATTTATATTTTTTCTAGTATATTTCTTATTCTAATTTTATTTTTAAAATTTTTTATTCTTTGTTATTGTTCTGCTCCTTTTTGTTTGTTGCCTTTTTTTCATTTTTTTCTTTTTTTGCCACACCACACAGTTTGTGGGATCTTGGTTCCCAGGCCAGAGGTTGGGCCTGAGCTCCTGTGGTGGGAGTGCCAAGTCCAAACCTCTGGACTAACAGAGAACCTCAGATCCCAGGGAGTATTAATTGGTGTGAGGTCTCCCAGAGGTCCTCATCTCAGCACCAAGACCCAGCTCCACCCAGCTGCCTGCAAACTCCTGTGCTGGATGCCTCAGGCCAAACAACCAGTAGGACAGGAACACAGCCTCAACCATCAAAAAACAAATGAGATGACAAAATAATATGTTACAGATGAAAGAGCAAGTTAAAAACCTACAAGACCAAATAACTGAAGAGGAAATAGGCAACCAACCTGAAAAATAATTCACAAAATCTCGAATGAAAGGAACACAAGGATAACACTGAAGAAAATCATCAAAACCACAAGGGAAAAATTTATAAAGAAAAAAAGAAGAGAGAAAAACTGCAACCACACACACATAACAGAACACAAGTAATTAAATGGCAGTAAGTACATACCTATAAATAATCACTTTAAATATCAATGAACTAGATTCTCCAATCAAAGACTGATTGGATAAAAATATGAGACCCATTTATATGCTGCCTAAAAGAGACTCACTTCAGAGCTAAAGACAGACACAGCCTGAAAGTGGGGGTGTGGAAAAAGATATTCATGCAAATCGAAACAAAAAGAGAGCTGGGGTATCAATATTCATGTCAGACAAAGTAGACTTTAAAGCAAAGTCTCTAACAAAAGACAAAGAAAGACATTATATAATGATGAATGGATCAATAGAAGAAGATGATATAACATTCATAAACATATATTCACCTAATAAAGGAGCACCTAAACATATAAAGCAAATATTAACAGACATAAAGGGAGAAACTGACAGTAATAAAATGATAGTAGTGGACTTTAACATCCCACTGACATCAATGGACAGATATTCCAGACAGAAAATCAGTAAGGCAACAGTGATCCTAAATGACACAATAGAACAGTTAGACATAATTGGTATTTTCAGGACATTATATCCAAAACAAAACAAAAAAAACCCCAAAAATACATTCTTTTCAAGGGCACAGGGAACACTCTCTAGGATATACCACATATTAGGACACAGAACAAGCCTCAACAAATTTTAGAGAACAGATACTATTTCAAGCATCTTTTCTGAAAAATACTTTGAGACAAATGAAAATAAAAGCCCAACTTTACAAAATCTATGGGACTTTACAAAATCTATGGGACACAGCAAAAGCAGTTCTAAGAGGGAAGTTTATAGCAATACAGGCCTACCTTGGTAAATGAGAAAATTCTCAAATAAACAAACCTACATCTAATGGAATTAGAAAAAAAGAACAAACAAAGCCCAAAGTCAGCAGAAGGAAGGAACTATTAAAGATCAGCGTGTAAATAAATTAGAGAACAACAAAAAAGAAATTATCAAAGAAACAAGAGCTGGATTTTTGAGAAGAGAAGCAAAATTGATAAGCCTCTAGCCAGGCTCATTAAAAAAAGAGAGAGGACCCAAATTAACAAAACTAGAAATGAAAGAGGAGAAGTTTCAACCAATATCACAGAAATACAAACCATAAAAGAATACTATAAACAGTTATATGCCAACAAATTGGACAACTTAGAATAGATAAATTCCTAGCAACTTACAATCTTCCAGGACTGAATTAGGAAGAAATAGATAGAATAGACTTGTTACTAGTTGCTGGATTTGAATCAATAAATAAAAAAAAGCAAAAACAAAAACTCCCAACAACCAAAAGTCCAGAACCAGAAAGCTTTACAGTGAATTCTAGCAAACATATAAAGACGAGTTAATACCTATTATCACACTTTTCCAAAAACTTTAAGGGCGTGAACACTCTCAAACTCATTCTATGAGCCCACAATTACCCTGACACCAAAACTAAACAAAGATACCACAACGAAGAGAAAATTACAGGCCAATATCTCTGATGAATACAGATGCAAAAGTCCTCAATAAAATGTTATCAAATAGAATTGAACAATAAATAAAAAAGATCATATACCATGATCAAGTGGGATTTATCCCAGAGATGCAAGGATTCTTCAATATACACAAATCAATCAACGTGATACTCCATGTTAGAAAAAGATAAAAATCACATGATCACCTAAATAGATGTAAAAAAGCATTTGGCAAAATTCTATATCCATTCATAATAAAAGCTCTCAACAAAGTTGGTTTAGAGGAAACATATCTCAACCTAATAAAGGCCATTTATGACAAACCCACAGTTAACATCATACTAAACAGTTAAAGGCTGAAAACATTTCCTCTAAGATCAGGAACAAAACAAGGATGCTTACTCTTGCCATTGTTATTTAACACAGTATTAGAAGTCCCAGCCACAGCAATCAGATAAGAAAAATAAAGTCATCCAAATTTGAATGGTATAAGTAAAACTGTCACTATTTGCAGATGACATGATACTATATATAAAAAACCCTCAAGACTCCACCAAAAAGTTATTAGAACCAATACATGAATTCAGTAAAGTTGCAAGATACAAAATTAATATATGGAAATCTGTTGCATTTCTACACACTAATAATCCTATCAGAAAGACAAATGAAGAAAACAATTCCATTTATGGTCACATCAAAAAGAATAAAATACTGAAGAATAGATTTAACCAAGGAGTTGTACTCTGAAAACTAGAAGACACTGAAGAAATTGAAGATGACACAAATAAATGGAAAGCTATACTGTGCTCATGGATGGGGAGAATCAATATTGTTAAAATATCCATACTACCCAAACAATCTATAGATTCAATGCAATAACTATCATAATAGCAATGGCATATTTCAAAGAACATGAACAAATATTCTTAAGATTTTATGGAAGCACAAAGACCACAAGTAGCTAAAGCAATCTTGAGAAAAAAGAACAAAGCTGAAGGTATCATGCTCCTATACTTGAAAATATACTACAACCTATAGTAATCAAAAGAGTATTGTACTGGCAGCAAAATAGACACATAGATCAATGGAACAAAATAGAGAGCACAGAAATAAACTCACAATTACTTGGCCAATAAATATTCAACAAAGTATGCAAGAATATACAGTGGGGAAAAGACAGTCCCTTCAATAAATGGTGTTTGGAAAGCTGACCAGATATGTGCACAAGGATGGAACTGGACCACTGTCTTACCCAATATTTAGAAATAAATTCAAAATGGATTGAAGACTTCAATGTGATACCTGAAACCATAAAATTCTTAGAAGAAAACACAGGCTGTAAGTTCTTTGACATCTGTCTTAGCAATATTATTTTGGATCTGTGTCCTCAGGCAAGAGGAACAGTTACAAAAGTAAACAAATGGGACTACATCAAACTAGAAACCTTTTTGCACAGGGAAGGAAGTCACTAACAAAATGAAATGGCAACCTACTGATTGGCAGAAGATATTTGCAAATCATACATCTGATAAAGGATTGATATCCAATATATATAAAGAACTCATACAACTCAATATAAAAAAAAAACCAAAAGAACCTGAATAAAAATGGGAAGAGGACCATAATAGACATTTTTTTAAAGAAGTAATACAGATGTCCAACAGTCACATGCAAATGTGCTCAACATCACTAATGATCAGAGAAATGCAAATCCAAACCACAATGAAATACTACCTCACATCTGTCAGAATAAATATTATAAAAGAGACAAGAAACAACAATTGGTGAGCATGTGGAAGAAATGGGATCCTCATGCACTGTTGGTAGTAATGTATCTTGGCGCAGCCATATGGAAAACAGTATGGAGTTTCCTCAAAAAACCAAGAATAGAACTACCATACAATCCAGAGAATCCACTTCTGGGTATTAAAAACAATACAAAAACTCTAAACAATAAAAGAAAATATTATCTAAAACAACAACAAAAAACACACTCTAATTTGAAAAGATATATGCATCCCTATGTTCATTGCAGCAGTATTCACAACAGCCAATATGGAAGCAACCTAAATGTCCATCCACAGATGAATGGATAAAGATGATGTGATACACACACACACACACACACACACACACGCACACACACAATAGAATATTACTCAGCCATAAAAAAGAATGAATTGATGCCATTTGTAGCAACATGGATGGGCCTAGAGATTATCATACTAAGTGAGTTAGGCAGACAGAGAAAGACAAATATCATGTGATATCACTTATATGTGGAATCTAAAAAGCAAAACAAATGAACAAACAAAACAAAACAGAAAGAGGCTCATACATATAGAGCACAAACTGTTGCCAGAGATGTGAGGGGTGAGGGGATTAACAAAATTGGTAAAGGGTATAAAGAGGTACTGACTTCCAGCTGTTAGTCATGGGGATGTAATGTAGACATAGGGAATATAGTCAATAACATTGCAACCACTTTGTATGGTGATGGATGGTAGCTTGTCTTATTGTGATGTGCATCTTATAATGTATAAAAATATGAGTCGTTGTGTTGTACATCTGAAACTAATATAATATTGTATGTTAATTATATCTCAATAAGAAAAAAGTAGTAACGTGTGTGTGCATGTGTGTGTGATGGAATATTATTTAGCCACAAGAAGAAGGAAGTTTTGCCATTTGTGACAATGTGGATGGATGCTAAGTGAAATAAGTCAGACAGAAAAAGACAAACACTCTATGACCTCACTTATATGTGGAAAGAAAACAAAAACAAAAAAAGAAACTCATAAAAAGAGTTCAAATGTGTGTTTACCAAATGCAGGGATTAGGGGAAGAAGGAATTGTGTGCGGGTTGTCAAAAGGTACAGACTTCCAATTATAAGGTAAAGAAGTACTAGGAATATAACATACAACATGATGACTATAGTTAACACTGTTTTATAATATATATGAAAGTTGTTAATAGAGTAAATCCTAAGTGTTCTCATCACAAGGAAAAAAATTTTATTTTTTGTAGCTATAGATCATGGAACAAACTTAATTTATTGTGTTTATCATTTCACAATATATATGTCACATCATTATGCTGTATGCCTTGAACTCATATAGTAATGTATACAGCAAAAACGCTGTTTTTGAACATTACTTAGGTCAGCTCTTTTCTTTTTCATACCCTTCAATAAGGCCATGTAATATATTTGTAATATAGTTAGATTCATTTCATAGTTGGTATTCCATTCTGGATTCCTCCTTCATCTAGATGAAAGATTTTTAATGTTCATGAATAATCATATAAACACAAACACCGTACCATACAGAACAGTTATACCATCTAAAATATTATCTTGTGTATCCCTTTGTAATCAGCCCTTATCTTCATCCAAAATTCATGGCAACCACTCATATGTTTTCTCTCCCTATGCTTTCACCTTACACATAATGTCATAGAAATAGAATTATGCAATATGTAGGTTTTGGTGTATGACCTCTTTCATTTAGTAATCTCACAAGCCCTTAAAAGTAGAGAGATGCAGTAGAAGAAGTAGTCAGAGAGGTTCAAAGCATGAGAAGGATTCATCACCCAATTTTTGGCTTTGAAGATTTAGAGGGTCATGAGCCAAGGAAAGTGCCTAGTCTCTAGAAGCTAAGAGTGATCCCAGGCCAACAGTCAGTAGTTAAATGGGAACTTCAGTCATCTTGCAGTCAACTTGCTGAATAAAATGAATTTTGCCAACAACCGAAATGAGCCTGGAATTGAATTCATCCTATAGACCCCAAATAAGAGCTCAGACTGTCAAACATATTTATTTCATCCTTGTGAGATCCTAAGCAGAGAACCCACTTGAGACCACCTGGATGTTTCACCTCCAGGAATGTCATAAAAGGTGGTTTTGTCTTAAGTAGCTATATTTGTGGTAGCTTGTTATGGCAAGGATAGAAAATGAATACATACCAATTAAAAGACTGATTTTTCAACTCTTTAATGAGTTATATGGGAAAAGAGTCTAAAAAAGAGTGGATATATGTATATGAATAACTGATTAACTGTGCTATACAGAAGAAAGTAACAACATTGTAAATCAAGTATACTTCAATAACATTTTTTTAAGAAGACTGATATTTTCAGATTAGATAGAAGAGCAGGATCCAATTATACACTGCCTTCAAGGAACTCACTTTAATAAAAAATATATAGAGATGTTAACAATATCAGGATTGAAAATGGAGTTGCTTCTTAATACCAATGCAAACTTCACTAGAAACAATATTAGCAGGAATATAGAAAGTTATTACATAAAAATAAATTGATCAATTAACCAAGAAACATAACAAAAATATTTAAGCTAGTAAAAGAGTGCTTCAAAACATATGAGGCAAAAACTTGTAGATCTGAAAGGAGAGTGGAAAAATCCACAAATATACTTAGAAACTTCAACATTCCTCTCTCAGTAATCAATAGAAGCAGTAGTCAGGAAATCAACAATGATATACAAGAAACTGAAGAAAAATATTTTAAAATGTGACCTAGAAAATTGACATCTAGCATGACATTGTGAGGAGCTCTGCTGATCTGCACCCCAGTAAAAAAAGGTGAAAATTATTTTTAAAATCCCAATAACTATCTAAAGCCCTTGGAATGATTTGAAGGGCAAAGAACAAATGAAGCAATATCTGTTCAAGAGAGCACATGAAAATTCAGCAAGAAAGATAAGTTTGTGGTATTTGAACCAAGACTTATCCCTCCATTACCTCTCCAAACTCAGTGATGTGGAGACTTCAATCCATATTGCTGCAGCCAAGAACACAGGGTTCTTATCCCCCCAGCTCCCAATCAGAGGGTTTTCTACCCGGAAGAAGCAGGACCACAGTGCTTCTACTTCTTCCTCCTGCTACCTGTTTCTGAGGCTAAATCATGGCAATTGCAGTTGAGAAGTAGGGGTTCTCTTCTTCTGCTTAGTTGTCACTCATAGAGACAAAACAAATATCAAGCACTGTCCTCAGAAGCTATTTCTTCTAGGGATCCAGATTCTGGTTGTAATAATTCGTAGAGCAATTTATGCTTCCAGGGCATTGTGGAAAACAATAGAGCAATCACTAGTCAATTGGTGGAGTTTAACAACTTATATGGTCAGATAAAGAGAAAAATAAAGCCCGACCAAAATCACTGGCATCCCAGGATGACTTTGAGCATATCAAAAGTTGTGCCTTCCAGAGGTACAATATCAGAGGCTTAAAATCATTTGGGAGGGGATTGAATAGATTTCACTAAAATAATGCAGCCAGTCAGTAAACAAATAAATAATCAAACAATAATTTTTAAAAACAGTGGGGGAGGGGGAGAGTGGACCAGTACCTAGAGTTTCTACAATATATTATCTAAAATGTCTAGTTTCCCACAAAATTACTGATATCAGGCAAAATAGATTTTTTAAATATTGGCAATAAAGAGAGATATGATGATAAAATTATCAATTTATCAGAAAGATATAACAATTATAAACATGTATGTGTCTAATAATAGAGCACCAAAATATGTGAAGCAAAAACTAACAGAAATAAAGGGAGAAGGGAAAAAGAAAAATTCAACAATAATATTTGGAGACTTAAATACCAATATTTCAAGAACCAGTAGAACAGCTAGACTGAAGATCAACAAGAAAATAGAAGATATGAACAGTACTATAAACCACCTTGACCTAACAGACATCTGTAGTATACTTCACACAACAGCAAAATATATATTCTTAAGTGCACTAGAAACTCTCCAGCATCAACCATACACTAAATCATAAAACAAATCTCAACAAATGTAAAGAGATAGAAAAAATACAAAGCGATGATCTGACCAAAATGGAATGAAATTCAAAATAAAAAGCATAAAAACTCACAAATATGTGGAAACTTGAAAAAAGATGCAATCTTAAATAATCAATGAGTCAAAGAGTAAATCAAAACAGTAATTATAAAATAATTTTAGATGAATGAAAATGAAGACACAACTTAATACTTATGGGATGGAGGTAAAGCAGTGCTTACAGGTAAATTTATAGCTGTAAATATCTATATTAAGAAAGAAGAAAGATCACAAATCAATAAGCTAATTTTCCACCTTAGGACACTGGAAAAAGAAGAGCTAACTAAATTTGAAGCAAACAAAGGAAAGAAATAATAAAGATTAGAGACTGAGGAGGTCAAGATGACAGAGCAAGAGGATGTGGAGCTCTCCTGTCCCTACAAACACATCAAAAATACATTTATATGTGGAACGAATCTCATGGAAAACAAACTGGAAATTGGCAGAAGCGCACATATGCAACCAAGACTGTAATTAAAAAATACACACATAATCAGGTAGGATGGGAAGAAAAGCATCAGGTCAAGACCTGTGCTGCTGGGAGGTGACTCAGAGGAAAAGGGAGATCACATGGGTGGACACTCACCCTGGGGAGGGATTGGTCAAGCCACAGACTGGGCATCCCAGTTCTGGGGACCTACATGTAGGAGAAAAGCCCCCTTGGCTGCTTACAGAATTGCAGGGACAGATAGAAACTCTGGAGAAGCCTAGACTCCACTCATGAGGAGTGTGCATATGCTGGCATGTGCCCAGGCAGGGTGAAGGGAGGCCTGCCCTTGTGGCTACTGCCTTGCCATGCTCCCCAGTTGAGCTAAGAGAATGCCCCAGCCCTGCTCAATCCATACCACAGATTGGCACTGGATTGAGGGCAGCCAGAACCAAGGAAAAGACTTGATGAAGGAAAGCAGAGCTGACCTGGGGGTCAAGGGCATAGCCCAGGTGGGACAGTGGTGGCCATTGTTGGTGTTTACTCAAGCAGCACCCCCAGAAGCATCCCAGACTTCTGACAAGAGTGGCTCCTAAAATTCCCACAGCCACCTTACTGTGCTCTCCAGACTGAGTGAGGTAAGTGTTCAGGCCCCACTCACTCCATGCCACAGTCTAGCACTAGATCTGGGGTGGCCATGACAGGGGAAATGATATGACTGTGGGCTTCATCTGAGTGGAGCTGCTGCTGCCCACACAGGCAGAGCATTGGACCTCTGTAAGCACATAAGCCCCACGTGGTTCAGCACTCACTTTTCTGGGGGCAAAGGTCCAAGCACAGGGAAAAGGAAAATTTACACTTAAAGGGAACAGAGCCAGCTCAAGACTGACCCTCGGAGATTCTGCTTCAGCAACTTAGGAGCAAACTCCACAACTAACAGGGTGGTGATGGTCACTAAGCAGAGAGGAAGTCACACCTCACACATAGGCTCTAGCTCTTCCATCACCAGCTACACCCCATACCAAGGTGATAGCTGCCAGCACACCCTGAGGAAAGATGTAACTGGCATCCACATCAAATTCAGCTCTCCCACCAAAGGAATTAGGCACATGCAGTCTGCATAGAGATGCTCTGACATTTAAAAAAACCACTTCAAGATCACAAGAGGTAACTAAATTCATAGAGACAGAAATTTAAGGGAAATGAAAAGGCAGAGGAAATACTCTTAATTGAAAGAGCAAGAGAAAACCCCTGAAAAAATAAGTAATAAAAGAGAAATTAAAAATTTACCAGATAAGATTTCAAAACATTGGTAAAAAAAAAATGCTAGCTAAATTAAGGAAGAGAATTGATCTAAACACAGATCATTTAACAAAGAACTAGAAAATATAAAAAAGACCCAACCAAAAATAAACAATGCAATATCTGAGATAAAAAACACTCTAGAAGCAATGAATAGCAGACTAAATGACAAAGAAAAATGCATAAGTGATCCGGAAGATAGGCTAATGGAAATCACACAATCACAGCATATAGAAAGACAAATTTTTTAAAAATGCAACATTCTTCACTCTGTATGACAGATTCTAGGTCCATCCATGTCTCTAAAAATGACCCAATTTCCTTCCTTTTTATGGCTGAGTAATATTCCATTGTATATATGTACCACATCTTTTTTATCCATTCGTCTGTCATACAGAGTGAATAAGTCAGAAAGAGAAAAACAAATATGGTATATTAATGCATGTATGTGGAATCTAGAAAAATGGTACAGATGAACCTATTTGCTGGGCAGGAATAGAGACAAAGATGTAGGGAACAGATGTGTGGACCTGGTAGGGGGGTGGGATGAATTGGGAGATTGGAATTGACATATATGCACTGCCATGTGTAAAAAAGATAGCTAGTGGGAACCTGCTGTATAGTGCAGGGAGCTCAGCTCAGTGCTCTGTGGTGACCTAGATGGATGGGTTGGGGGAGGAGAGGGACATCCAAGAGAGAGGGGATATGTGTATACAAATAGCTGATTCACTTTGTTGTACAACAGAAACTACCACAACATTGTAAAGTAATAGATAGATATTTTTCCAAAGAAGACATACAGATGAATAAGATGCATATAAAAAGATGTTCAACATCACTAATTATTACAGAAATGCAAATCAAAACCAAGATAAAACATCACCTCGCACGTGTCATAATAGCTATTATCGAAAAGTCTACAAATAAAAAATGTTGTTGAGGATGTGGAGAGAAAGGAACTCTTGTACAATGTGACTGGGAAAGAAATTGATGCAGCTACTATGAAAAAGAGTATGGAAGTTCCTCAAAAACTGAAAATAGAACAACCATATCATTCAGGCTTTCGACTCCTGTGTATATATCCAGGAAGACACTAATTTGAAAAGATACAGGCAACCCAATGTTGAAAGCAGCACTATTTACAATAATCAAGACATGGAAGCAACACAAGTGCCCATCAACAGATGATTGGATTAAGAAGATGTGATACACACACACACACACACACACACACACACACACACACAGTGAATATTACTCAGCCATAAAAGAGAATGAAATTCTGCCATTTGCAGCAACATGGATGGACTTAGAGAATATTATGCTTATTGAAATAAGTAAGACAGAGAAAGGCAAATACTGTATGATATCACTTATATTTGGAATCTAAAATATAATACAAGTGAGTGTATTTGCAAAACGGAAAAAGACTCACAGATATATAAAACAAACTTGTGGTTACCAAAGGGGAGAGAGGAGAGGGGAGGGACAAATTAGGGGTGTGGGGTTAACAGATACAAACTACTATGTATAAAATAGATAAGCAACAAAGATATACTGTATAGCATAGGGAATTATAGTCATTATCTTATAATAATTTTATTCAAGAATAATCTGCAAAAATTCTGAATCACTATGCTGTACCCCTGAAACTAATATAATATTGTAAATCAACTACAGTAAGTCCCCTACATACAAACCTTCAAGTTGCAAACTTTCAAAGATGCGAACGTGTGTTCACATGTCCAATCACATAAGTTAGCTCCCTTGTCTGGTGTACATTGTCACATGCATGCATCCTCTACAAGTGGTTGTGCTTTTGTGTACTTTACTGTACAGTACTGTATAGAGTACAGTAGTACTGTATCTTTATTTCAAGCCCAGGACATCTGGAAGCAAGCATAAAAGCAGTGGTGATGTAGCTGGTACTGCTAAGAAGTGCCAAGAGATAACGATGGAACTTGCTGTGCAACACGAGGAGCTTACTAATGAAAACCTGATGGAATTTGAGGCCCAGAGAAAGGATGAAGAGAGATAAGAGGAAGTAACTGAAGAACCGAAGAGATTCAAGACGCAAGACATGGCAAGGGGATTTTCTTTACTTGAGGAGACACTGTTAGTTTTTGAGGTGCAGGACCTGAATGTAGAACAATACACGAAGGTTTCAGCAGCCGTTCAGAATGCAATCCAGTGCTACAATGTCATCTATGATAAAAAAGAAAAAAAAAGAGCTACTACCCAGACATCACTGGATCACTTTTTTCAAAAGGGTGGATAGAATTGAATCCAGCAAGGAACCAGAACCTGTGCCATCAACGTCAGGCGTGAGCAAAATTGCAGCTTACCTTCCATCTTCTGTTGCTGATGATCTTTCAGCTCTACCATCTCCCACCTCCTCTCCCTCCTCCAGTCAGTAAGTCTTCTTGCCTGTTCACTCAATGCCAGCCCCTGTATGCCAGCTGTTGTACTGTACTACTGTACTTTTCAAGGTACTGTACTGTAAGATTAAACATGTTTTCTTTATTTTTTGTTTGTTTGTATGTATTATTTGTGTGAAAAGTATTATAAACCTATTACAGTACAGTACTATATAGCCGATTGTGTTAGGTGGGTACCTAGGCTAACTTTGTTGGACTTACAAACAAATTGGACTTAGGAATGCACTCTTGGAACAGAACTCATTTGTATGTAGGTGACTTACTGTATACTTAAAAAAAGTGAAATTCATGGGAGAAATTTTTCTAAATCATATTTCTAATATGGAACTTATATATAGAATGTATAAGGAAGTCTTACAACTCAATACTAAAAAGACAAGTTACCCCCAAAAATATAAATACCAATCCAAAAAGACATTTCTCAAAAAAAGATATACAAATTGAAAATAAGCATATGAATAGATTATCAAAACCATTAGTCATTAGGAAATTCCAAATCAATACCAAATGAGATACCCCTTCACACACACTACAGCCTTTCACATTGACTATAATAGGAAATTAGGACAATGACAATTGCTGATGAAGATGTACAGGTATTGGAACCCCTGAACATTGCTGGTGAGAATGTGAGATGTATTCACTTTGGAAACAGTTTGTCAGTTCTTCAAACGGTTAAACATAAAGTTGCCATATGACCTCGCAATTCCACTCTTAGTTATATCCTTAAGAGAAATGAAAACTTATGCTCACACAAAAATGTGTACATGAATGTTCATGGTAGCAGCATTCATGTAGCTAAAATGGAAACAACCCAGTTGATGAATGAATAAATAATCTGTGGTATATCCACACAATGGAATATTATTCAGCAAAAAAAACAAATGAAGTTATAAGACATGTTAAAATATGTATGAACATTGAAAACAATATGTCGAATAGAACCAGTCATATCAATATAATAACACATATCATATAATTATTTTACATGAATTGTCTAGAATAGACACATTTATAGAGATAGAAATTCAATTAGTGCTTACCTAGGATTGGATGGTTGGAGGCAGGGGAAGAATGAGGAGCGACTGCTAAAAGATAAAGGGTTTATTTTCAGGGTCATGGAAATATTTCAAAATCATTTGTGGTGTACGTTGTACACCTTTTTGAATATACTAAAATACATTGAATTGTACAGTGTAAATGGGTAAATTTTATCATATGTGAATTGTATTTTGATAAAGCTTTCATTAAAATATATATGTCATATTTGCTCCAGTAAATATGGAGTAAGAGGCACAAAGTATGCATTCCCATGTGAACGATCCTACAATTGCCCCAGCTTAGTTACTGGAGAAAGTTTCCAGGCAATGTTGCAGGGACTGTTAACCAAAGCAGAGCCTGCTGTTTATGTGAGTTTAGGTAATGGAGCAAGGGTTCCGTGGCCAAGGAGGATAGAATTTACAGGACAGAGCATCATAGAGGAGAGATACACACACACAGAGAACTCTGAAGTTCTGTAGCAGGTTTCACTTGAGTTTTCAGTTGTGTACTAATCATTGCATGCATGTGTGTGATCAATATAAGGAGTAGAACAACCACTTGAAACTATTACAGGAAACAATACTCAGAAATCACACAGGACAGAGAAAACTGCCTATTGTTAATAGACAAAGTGGACTAACTTATGTTTCAAAGTGCATGGGGTAGAGTAATAAGAAGGTTCTCATCTCAGTCGTGGGTGAAAATTAGCCATGAACTAAATTCTAGCTCTGGTTCCTCCTAACAAAGTTTAAAGCAATGCACAAAATGGTCTAACTATTTCCAAGTATTTTAACCGCACTGCAGAATAAATATCGAAAATATTTATTTAAAAATTCCAGAACACAAAGTGAAAATTTACAATGGCTGGCATCCAATTTCAAAATAAGAAATATGCAAAACATGGAAAATAATAAGGAGAAAAATTAATCAAAGTGGCTGTAAGATGACAAATATGGTAAAAAAATTTAGCAGACTAGGATACTGAAAAGATTATTATAACTATTGCATATACTCAGAATTTTAGAGGAAATATTGAACACGTTCAATAGAGACATGTTGAATACTCTTTGAAAGATCCAAAAGGACTTTCTAGAGATAAAACTACAACTCCTGAGTTGAAAATTCCTTAAGTAGACTTTGCAGAAGAAAAAAATCAGAGAATTTGGTGAATTGGCAATAGAAAACATCCAAATGAAACACACAGACAAAAAAAAATTGGGATAAAAGGTCAGATCATCATTGAGTTCTCTGACAACTTCAAATGGCCAAATATACATGAATTCAAAGACCCCAAAGGAGAGGGAAAGAGGAGCAGCAAAATATTTGAAGAAATTTGATTTAAAAACAAACTCACAGATCCAAGAAGTTCAGTGACCGTCAGAATAATAATCATGAAGAAAATTACGCCATGGCATTCATCATGAAATTGCTTAAAACTATTGATAAAGAGCAAATCATCAAATAGTAGCCAGAGAGAAAAAAGATACATTGCATATCAAGTAATAAAGGTATAAATAGCATCAGATTTCTCAGTTGAAAATGTGCAAGCAAGAAGACAATGGAGTAACAACTTCAAGGTACTGAAAGAAAAATAAAAGAGTAAATTTAGAATTATTTTGTCAGTGAAATCGCCTTTCAAAAATAAAGGGAAAATACTTTCTCAGAAATAAAATACTTCAAAGTATTTATCACCACCAGGTCTCCATTACAATAAATGTGAAATGAATTCCTTCAGGCATAAGGAAGATGATACCAGGTAGAAATTTGGATCTAAATAAAGAATGAAAATCACAGAAATTGGAAAATACATGAGTAAATATAAACATTTTTATTATGTACATATAACATATTATTATAAAAAATAATAAACTATTTACAGAAAATTACAACAGTGGAGTCTATGGCATATGCAAAATTTAAATGCATTACAAAACTGGTTCATAGTCTGGAAGGAGGAAGAAAAGGAAATAAGATGATGTAAGTTTCCTATACAATGTATTATGGCATAGTATCACTTGAAGTTAGACTATGATAAATCAAAAATGTATACTATAAGACTCAAAGCAACCACCAACATAATTCAATAAAGAGTTACAGTTAAAAGGCAGCAATGCATAAAAAACAATTATAACACATTAATCTATAAGAAGGCAAAAAGAAGATAAAGTGACCAATAAACACATTGAACAATTAGAAGACAAATATCAAGACTGTAATTAAAAGCTCAATCATGTCAACATTCACACTAGTTGTAAATTTTGCAAATATCCCAAATAAAATCAGATCATCAGATTGGATGAAAAAACCAAGACACTGCCATATGCTGCCCACTAGGAATTCACAATAATAAATAAAATACAAAGAGGTTAAAAATAAAAACACAAAACACTTAAAAGACTTGAAAAAGATATACGAGGCAAACACTAATAAAAAGGGACCAATAGCTGTACCAATATCATACAAAGTAGATTTTAGAGCAAAGAATATTATCAAAAATAATAAATTCATAATAAGCTGCCAATTCTTCAAGAGGACAAAATTATAAACTTTCATGTGCTTATTAATACAGTCATAAAATACATGAGGCAAAAACTGATATAATTGAAAGAATAAATAGGTAAGGTCAGAATTATAATTGGATAGTCATATAACACTTTCTCAATAATTAATGGAACAAGTAGCCAAAATATCAGTGAACATGTAGAAGACTTGAAAAGCACTATCAACCAACCTAACAAACCCAAAAACATCAGAATAAAAATTCTTTTCAAGTGCATACAGAACATATGCCAACAAAGACCATATTTGGGGCCATAAAACAAGTCTCAATAAATTTTTAAAAGTTCAAATTATACAAGGTATTTTCTTTGATCTAAATGGATTTAAATTAGAAATCAATGACAAAAAGATATCTGTAAAATTCCCAAATATTTACAAAGTAAATAAAACACTTCTAAATAACACACGAATCAAAGAATAAAACAAAAATGAAATTATAAAGTATTTTAAACTGAAAGAAATAAAAGTAAAACATATCAAAATTTGTGGGAGGCCACTAAGGCAGTACTTAGAGGAAAATTTATGGCACTAAACATCTATATTAGAAAGATGACAGGTCTGAATCAAATGGTCTCAGCCTCTACTTTATGAAGCTAGAAAAGAAGGAGCCAATAAACTGCAAAGTATACAGAAAAATTGAAATAATAAACATCAGAGCAGAAGACAATAAAATTAAAAACCAAAAATGATAAAGAAACAAAAACTGTTTCTCTGAGAAGATCAACAAAGTTGATAAATCTCTAAATAAAATTGATAAATCAGGCAGACTGATTAGAAAAAATGAGAGAGGAGGAGAAATGTCACCACTGCAGATTCTACAGATATTAAATCAATAATAAGGGAATATTATAAACAACTTTATACCCATAAATTCCACAACTTAGATGAAATGGACAATTTCCCTGAAAGACACAAACTACCCAAATCTCCCAACAAGAAATAGATAATCTGAAGAGCACTATATCTAAGAAGAATATTGAATGTACAAATAAAAGTCTTCCCACAAAAGAACTCCTAGCCCAGTTGGCATCACTGGTAAGTCATACCAAACATTTAATTTAAAATGATACAAAAATAACCCAAAATCTAAAAAATTGAAGAGGAAAAATATATTTCCTAAATCATTCTGTGAGACCCAAATTATCCTAATATTCAAAACCAGATAGCATTACTAGAAAACTGAGACCAATATCTGTCATGAATATAGACGCAAAAATTCTAAATAAAAATTTAACAGAATGAATCCAACAATATGCAAAATGAATAATAAATATATGATAACTAAACAGGGTTTATTGCAAGAATGAAAATGGGTTTAATGTACAAAATTAATGTAATTAATCACTTAAAAATTAAGAAATATGAGACCAGATCAATAGAAGAAGAAAAATCATTTGATAATATCCATCTCTGATAAAACTCTCAACAGACTAGGAATAGAAAGTAACTTCCTCAATTTGATAAGGGCCCTCTATAATAACCTACAGGTAGCATTATACTTAATGGTGAATGTTTCCACCCCAAAATGTAAACTAGACAAAGATGCTCTCTCTCACCATTTGTATTCAATATAGTACTGGTGGTGCGAACTCATGCAATATAACAATAAAAAGAAATAAAACACATCCAGAATGGAAAGGAAGAAATAAAACTCTCCTTAGTTACAAATGCCATAAGTGTCTATGTAGAAAATTCTATGGAATATGCATAAAGGCAACAAGGGATAATAAATGAATTATCAAGTTTGAAGGATATTAAATCAATATAGAAACAACTGAATTTCCATATATCAGCAAGGAATAATTGAACACACTAACATTAACAGTAGTATTAGAAATATGAATACTTAGGAGGTAAATCTGACAAAAGAAGTAACCCTGTACATTGATTTGTAGGACACAGAAATTTGTTGAGAGAAATTTTAAAAGAGCAAAAATGAATGGAGATATACACAAAGTTCCTGGGCCAGAAGATTCAATATTGTCATCTCAGTCCCAATTACATCCAAGTAGTCTTTCCCTAGAAAATGACAGGCTGATTCCATAATTCATTTGTAAATGCATAAAATACAGAATAACCAAGCAGATTTGAAGTAGAAGAAGAAATTTGGAGGACTAAAACTACCTAATTTCAAAATTTACTGTACATTTATAGTAATAAAATCATTGTGGTATTAGCATGAAGGTAGACAAATCAATGGAGCATAAATAGACACACACACATATATAGGTATATATATATGATAGATAATTAATTTTGATAAAGTGCAAACACAATTCAGTGGATAAAGGATCATGTCTTCCTGAAATGGTTCTGGAATAACTGGATATCCATATACCAAAAAAAAAAAAAAAAAGGAATTTCAATCCACACCTCTTACCATATATAAAAAACAACTCAACATGGATTACAGACCTGAATGTGAAAACTAAAATCATAAAACATCTAGAAGAAAACAGAAAATCTGTTTCACTTTGGATTGGGCAAATATCTCTTAGATATGATAAAAGGATGACCATGTGATCAATAAAAGAGAAAAATGATAAAGTGTACATCTGATTTTTGAATTGTATTGTGAAGACCATGAGAAGACAGGAATAAACTGGGAGATAATATTTGCAACCCAATAAAAACCTGGAAAATATTTGAAGAGATAACTAGCCCCCAAAAGTTATATGTAGCATAAATAAGAACAATATGCTTGGCATCATTAGTCATTAGGGAAATGTAAGTTAAAGCCAGAATGAAATATCACCACACATCAAATCCAGAGGCTTCTGATTTACTTGACAAAGACTTTAAGACAACTGTTTTTGAATTGAAATATATTTGAAGTATAACATTGTGCACATTTAAGGTGTACGACATGTTAATTTGATGCATTTATATATTGTAATATGATTGCCATTGTAGCAATAATTAACACTGCTATTATATTACATACTTACCATTTTCTAGTGATTGGAATAATTAAATTCTAGTCTCTTAGCAAGTTTGACGATTATAATACATTACTGAAGACAACCCTCTTAAATACACTCAATGACCTAAAGGAGAATACAAATAGACAATGAAAGGAAATCAGAAAAATTATATATGAACAAAATGAGAGTATTTTAAAAGAGATAGGAATTATAAGAAGAAACAAATACTGGAGCTGCAAAATATAAGAACTGAATTGAAAAATTCACTAGAGAGTTCGGCAGCAGACTTGAACAGGTAGAAGAGGGAGTAAACTTGAAGGTAAGTCAATTGAAATTATCAAGTCTAATGAACAACAACAAAAAAAAAGAGTTAAGAAAAGAGAACAGATCCTGAGGGATTTATGGAGACCATAAGTTGACCAATATAAGCACTGTGCACATCTCAGAAGAAAAAAATCAAGAGGAGTGAAAGAAGTAGATTATTTGAAGAAATGATGGCAGAATACTTCCAAAGTTTGAGCAAAGACATGAATCTACAAATACAATATAATCAAATTGTCAAAAAACAGAGACAAAGACAGGATTTTGAAAGCAGGAAGAGAAAAGTTACTCATCACATAAAGGGGACCTCAATAAAATTATAAACAGATTTTTCATGAGAAAACTTGAAGCCCAGGAGGAAGTAAGATGGTATATTTAAAGTGTTTAAAAAACAAAAAAACCTGTCAACCAAGAATACTATATTCAGGAAAACTGTCCTTCAAAAATGAAGAATTAAGACATTCCAAGGGGAACAAAAGCTGAGGGAGTTTATTACTACAAGAACTGCCCTCTGTGAAATGATAAAGGGATTCCAATTTGATAGGAAAGGACATTAGATAATAACTCAAAGTCATATGAAAACATAAAATTATCCAGAAAAGGTAAATATATGAATGAATATAAAATCCTATATTATTGACAATTTTCACAACTACACTTTTAATTCTTTTATAGTAATTAAAAGACAAAAGTTTAAAACTATAAATCTATGTTTATGGGTCCACAATAAAGATATAATTTGTAACATCAATAACAAAAAGTGGCTGAGGGTGAGCAGTGTTGTAAAGGAATAGATTTTTACATGTGGTTGAAGTTAAGTTGGTATCAGTTCAAAATTGATTGTTATAATTTTAGGATATTTTATGTAACCTCCATGTTAACCACAAAGAAAATATCTGTAGAATATACACAAAAGGAAATGAAAGGTAATCAAAATGTGTCATTACAAAAAATTCACTAAACACAAATGAAAGCAGTAAGGGAGGAAACAAAAACGATATAAGACATTACAGAAAAAAAACTAACAAAATGGCAATACTAAGTGCTTCCTGAGGAGTAATTATATTAAATGTAAATAAACTCCCAATCAAAAGACATAGAATTAGAGATTTCTGTTTCCAGTTCTATATGTAAGAAGCTTGGAAATTACCACTATGTCCTAACAACAAATAAAAACTTAAACTCTTCTTGGATCCATAAGAGAAGGGAGGACACAGGGTAAACCACTGCCTGCAAGATTGGAGAAACAGACAGATACAGGGAGTCGTGGTTTACCAGAGCAGAGACTCACAAGCAGAAACTGCCATGGGAACCAGTGCTGAAGTGGGAAAACATGAACTGTAATTGGTGAATTGCTGGAGCCTCAGTGAAAACAAACGTGAGAGTCAAAAACTCTAGGAGGACCCAGTCATAGGGGGACTCCCCAACAATATTGTGAGATTTATCTCCAGGAGCTCAACCAGGTTCCAACAGTAAATATTAAAGAAATATCCCACTGTGATTCCAGCAGGGGGAAGAAAAGGAAACATTGTGAAATACACAGGAGCACTCTGTTCTTAACAAGCCATGTCCTCAGGAAAAACTAGTTTAACTAGAGCCTAACTTGCTGGATATTATCAGAGCCAAACTAACCTGGAGGAGAGAAATACTCAACTCCAGATGGCTCTAGCCTTCCATGTGGGCGAAGGAAAAAACAGCTCCAGTCTACTCTAGCCATCCTGTCCTTCCTAATGGGGGGAGAAAATTTTGAGAAACACTTGTGAAGTTCACATTCCAGAAGCATAGGCTCACTAATAGACTGATACCTAATCAAAAGACTATAGAAAGCTTCTACCCACTAGATGCTAGCAGCACATATTATGGCAATGATAAATATCTCTAGACATTACCAAATGTTCCCTGTGAGCAAAGTTTCCCCCCCTTGAGAAACAGTGCTTAAACATGTTAATCATATCCGTTGACAGAGGAATAGATAAAGAAGATGTGGTAATATATACAATGGAATATTACTCAGCCATAAAAAGGAACGAAATTGGGTCATTTGTAGAGACATGGATGGACCTAGACAGTGTCATATAGAGTGAAGTAAGTCAGAAAGAGAAAAGCAAGTATTGAATAATAACACATATATGTGGAATCTAGAAAAATGGTAAAGATGATCTTAGTTGCAAAGCAGAAATAGAGACACAGACATAGAGAACAAATGTATGGATACCAAGGGGGAAAGGGGTGGGGTGAGAGGAATTGGGAGGCTGGGATTGACACATATAAATTATTGATACTATGTATAAAATGGACAACTGATGGGAACATGCTGTATAGCACAGGGAACTCACCTAATGCACTGTGGTAACCTAAGTGGGAGGGAAGTCCAAAAGGGAGGGGATATCTGTATGTGTATGGCTGATACGTTTTGTTGTACAGTGGAGGCTAACACAGCATTGTAAAGCAACCATACTCCAATAAAAATTAATTTAAAACACTAAGTCATGCAGATGTAATGTACAGCTTGGTGACTATAGTTAATAACACTGTATTGTATATTTGAAAGTTGCTAAGAGAGTAGATCTTAAAAGTTCTTGTCACAAGAAAAATATTTATAACCATGTGTGGCAATAGACGTTTACTAGACTTACTGTGGTGATCATTTTGCAATATGTACAAATATCAAATCATTAAGTTGTACACCTGAAAGTAATATAATGTTATAAATCAATTATATCTCAATTAAGAAGATTTAAGACTGGATTAATAAAACAAAAAATAAGAGAAAACTTTAAATAAAGATCACAGAGAAAGAAAAAAACAGAAACAAAAACATATTAATCATAGTTGTTTTAAATTTCTTTTCTGATCATTCTAACAGCCATGTCATATCTGAGTCTGTTTCAGATGATTTCTCTGTCTCTTTAATCTGCGTTTTCTCATGCTTTTTGTTATGCCACAATTTTTGTTGTTGAAAGAGGAACATGTATAGAATAGTAGATACTGAGATAAATTTTTTATACTTCAAGATTAGCATGCTTTTCCTTCTGCTGGGCCTTTAGTGTGGACGTTTGTGTTGATCTAGTCAGGAGTTGGACTAGGTTTGAAATTTGCTTAGTTGCTATGGTTACCAGAGTTGGAATTTGTTGCTATGGTTATCAGAGTCGGATTTTGCTGTTGCTAAGGGCACCAGAGATTTCAGAATCCTCTAGTGATACCTTGCTTTTGTCTCTCTTCTTGGCTTTAGATATTTTTTTGTTTTGTTTTGCTCCTCATAATCTGTCTCTTGCCATTCTTCCAGTTGTACTCCACTATAATGTTTACTCAAGGTTTGTTAACCTGGTGACAAGAAGGTGAGAAGAAGGGAGAAGGGGTCATTCTCTGATATTCTTTATAAGTCTCAGTTTTGAGGACTTTTTTTTTTTTTTTCTCACGGGCTCTAGAGCTCATAGTTGTGGCACACGGTCTCAGCCGCTCCACGGCATGTGGAATCTTCCCGGACCCGGGCACGAACCTGCGTCCCCTGCACTAGCAGGCGGACTCCCAACCACTGCGCCACCAGGGAAGTCCGATAAGCCTCAGTTTTAAGCAAGTATTTTTGACCCGGGTTTTGAGTTATGTTATTCACAGGTACCCCTATCCCTTCTCCAAATGTGGAAGCCTCTAGGGAGACAAATATGGGTGCAATTTTGGTGATGGTCTCCATTCCCCTCACTCAATGTGGAATGGGTTTCCACTAGTGCACTACCCTGAAGATAAAGTATTTGCTCTGTAATGCAGATGGAGGGGAGGAGGATGTTGGTCAAGGTTGATTTTGGCAGAAACTGTTGCTTTTTTTCCCTCCTGCCAGAAACATGGGAGAGTTTTCTTAGGATCCTCCTCAGTCTTATCTGTGGGGTTTCTAGGAGAAAAAAGGCCTGCAAAGGTGTGAGAACCCACTTATGCTTGAGGTCACCCAGGGGCTTCATGCTCTCATGCTAATTCACAATTAGCCTTTAGCAGTTGGCTAAATATTTCTAGTTTAATCTTCCTATAGTTTATATGGCATTCAGTGACATCTATTCTAGGTATGTAATTATCTAGTCGTGTTTTTCTCAGGTCAGTAGTCTGCCCTTTTTATTTTTTTTAATTTCAATTTTTATTTATTTATTTATTTTTGGCTGTGTTGGGTCTTTGTTGCTGTGCGTGGGCTTTCTCTAGTTGCGGCAAGCAGGGGCTACTCTTCGTTGTGGTGCGCAGGCCCCTCATTGCAGTGGCTCCTCTTATAGAGCAGGGGCTCTAGGCACGCGGGCTTCAGTAGTCGTGGCTCACTGGCTCTAGAGTGCAGGCTCAGTAACTGTGGCGCATGGGCTTAGTTGCTCTGTGGCATGTGGGATCCTCCCGGACCAGGGATTGAACCCATGTCCCCTGGGTTATCCCCTTTAGTCTAGGGATAATTATTACCCACTATTGAGACAAGACCCTTCTGAGTACTTTACCTACTATCCCAGGACTTATAAGGTTTTCCCACCAGGTGATTGGAAGAGGCACTATTTCTGAGTGAGTGCTGAGTACTCTTCCCTTAGATTTTATCATGTGGTTCTTTTTCTTGCTTTTAGGTACTTTCTTCACATGCAAGCCTTGATCAGCACTCTACTGCATACTTGAGTGGAACTCTCTTTTGCTCTCTATTATTCTCTCTCTGTGCACATAGCTGACGAACCTGCGTCCCCTGCACTAGCAGGCGGACTCCCAACCACTGCGCCACCAGGGAAGTCCGATAAGTCTCAGTTTTAAGCAAGTATTTTTGACCCGGGTTTTGAGTTATGTTATTCACAGGTACCCCTATCCCTTCTCCAAATGTGGAAGCCTCTAGGGAGACAAATATGGGTGCAATTTTGGTGATGGTCTCCATTCCCCTCACTCAATGTGGAATGGGTTTCCACTAGTGCACTACCCTGAAGATAAAGTATTTGCTCTGTAATGCAGATGGAGGGGAGGAGGATGTTGGTCAAGGTTGATTTTGGCAGAAACTGTTGCTTTTTTTCCCTCCTGCCAGAAACATGGGAGAGTTTTCTTAGGATCCTCCTCAGTCTTATCTGTGGGGTTTCTAGGAGAAAAAAGGCCTGCAAAGGTGTGAGAACCCACTTATGCTTGAGGTCACCCAGGGGCTTCATGCTCTCATGCTAATTCACAATTAGCCTTTAGCAGTTGGCTAAATATTTCTAGTTTAATCTTCCTATAGTTTATATGGCATTCAGTGACATCTATTCTAGGTATGTAATTATCTAGTCGTGTTTTTCTCAGGTCAGTAGTCTGCCCTTTTTATTTTTTTTAATTTCAATTTTTATTTATTTATTTATTTTTGGCTGTGTTGGGTCTTTGTTGCTGTGCGTGGGCTTTCTCTAGTTGCGGCAAGCAGGGGCTACTCTTCGTTGTGGTGCGCAGGCCCCTCATTGCAGTGGCTCCTCTTATAGAGCAGGGGCTCTAGGCACGCGGGCTTCAGTAGTCGTGGCTCACTGGCTCTAGAGTGCAGGCTCAGTAACTGTGGCGCATGGGCTTAGTTGCTCTGTGGCATGTGGGATCCTCCCGGACCAGGGATTGAACCCATGTCCCCTGGGTTATCCCCTTTAGTCTAGGGATAATTATTACCCACTATTGAGACAAGACCCTTCTGAGTACTTTACCTACTATCCCAGGACTTATAAGGTTTTCCCACCAGGTGATTGGAAGAGGCACTATTTCTGAGTGAGTGCTGAGTACTCTTCCCTTAGATTTTATCATGTGGTTCTTTTTCTTGCTTTTAGGTACTTTCTTCACATGCAAGCCTTGATCAGCACTCTACTGCATACTTGAGTGGAACTCTCTTTTGCTCTCTATTATTCTCTCTCTGTGCACATAGCTGTCTTGTCTTCTTTACTCTGTCCTGCAAACTCTATTTACCTTAGGTTTCCCCTGACTCTCGGCTTCATTTCTTCAACTATGATAGTCCCTAAGGCACACCTGGATTTCCCATTACTACACTGAGACTTGGAAACTCTCAGGGAAATAAGCTGAGACAATTATAAAGATCAATTTGTTTCCTTCATGATTCTCAGGTATCACTGTATTTCACTGCATGATTTTTTAAACGATAGTTTCATATATTTTGTCTGTTTTTAAAAAGTTGTTTCAGGAAGGAAGGTAAATCTGGTCACTAGTACTCCACTTTGGCAAGAAACACAAGTCTCATAGATGAGTTTTTTGTGTATATTAGAAGAGGCGTATATTAAAAACCATTATAGACAGCTGGATCTGTCCACAGTAGCAGCATTAGCAGAGCCCACGGGTCAATACATCCAACCCAGTCTGCCCCCAGAAGCAGTGCCAGAAGAACAGGAAGAGGGTATAACCCATTTATTGGTTAGTGGCACTAAGACTATCTACCTGTGGCAGTGAAAACCATACCTTTCTCCAACTATGTCCACTGGCAGTAATGGACGAATATTCTTGAATCAGCAGCAACAGAGCAACCAGGCAAGCCAGCTAACTAATGTGTCAAACACATCAGCAGTGGACAGGTCCCCCTGTTATCACCAAGGGTGTCAATAGGCTTGGTGTCTCCCAACCCTCCATCCAGTGTGACAGAGGACCATCCAGACCCAGCAGCTCCTGGTCTTCAGTGAAGTGGCAGAATAAAATCAAAGCCAAATGTCTCCCAGAGTTTCACACAATAGCAGAAGGAAACCTGGTCCACTGATTCCTGGTTCTCTGCCCAGTGGTAGAGGTACATCAGGTAGATGGTCTCTTGAACCTCTGCTTACCCAGATCCTGTGACTCTTGATCCTCCACTCAGGGGAAGAAAGTTGTATAGATAGGGGCTTCCATTACCTGGTGCTACTAGTAGAGATAGAGTGGGGATCTCACTCACATTGAGTGGCTGAAAAATTGTCCAACGAAAGTGCTTTCTGTCCAATGGTTTGGTATCCTCTATTCCTCCCCTAATGGCACCAGTGGCCCAGAGGAAAAAACTTTCATACTCACAGGTGGCACTAGCACGGATACAGCAGGAGATAAAGCAGAACCAGAAGAATGAAGTAGACTACAATATCATTGCAAAGGCTCAGAAAACTATAGCCCACAAAAGAAGGCCAGAACTATATACTAAACCACCTGAAGCTAGGTGAGAGGCATGGAACAGATTCTTTCTCACAGTACTCAGAAGAAACCAAGCCTGCCAGTAACTTAATGTTGGTTATCTAGACAACAGAACTCTGAGACAATCAATTTCTGTTGTTTAAGCCACCCAATTTGTGGTTCTTTATTATGGCAGCCCTAGAAAACTAAGTAACAACTTGAATGAGAAAAGATAATCAACTCATGCCAATAGCAATATCAATCAGATATTGGAATGATCTGAGAAGGATTTTTATAGACAGATTTATTGAGATATAATTCACATAACATACAATTCACCCATTTAAAGTAGGCAGTTCAGTGTTCTTTAGTATATCCATAGGGTTGTGCAACCATAAGCACAATCTAATTTTATTTTATTTTATTTAAAAATTTTTTAACATCTTTATTGGAGTATAATTGCTTTACAATGGTGTGTCAGTTTCTGCTTTATAACAACACAATCTAATTTTAGAAAATTTCACACATCCCTAAAAGAAACCCATATCTATGAGAAGTCAACCATCATCCCCATTCAAGCCCCAGACATAAGAAACCAGGAATCAATTTTCTGTCTTTATAAATTTGCCTTTTATGGACAGTTCATATAAATGAAATTATATAATATATCACACTTTGTAATTGGCTTCTTTCACTTAGCATGCCTACAAGCGTCATTCATATTGTAGTGTGTATTAGTATTTTATTTCTTTTATTGATGAATAATATTCCATTGCAAGGATATGCTAATATTTTTTGATCTATTCATCAGTTAGTGGATATTCGGGTTGTTTCCACTTTTGTACTATGCTGCTATGTGACAAGTTTTGTTTAAATGTATCCTTCCACTACTTTTCAGTGTATATATAAGAGTGGAATTGGTGGATCACACAGTAACTTTATATTTCACTTTTTGATAAACTTCCAAAATGTTTCCTGTAGTGGCTGCATACATTTTCATTTACACCAGCAATACACGAGGTTCCAACTGTTCTGAACAAGGTTTATAAAGCAGTCATCATTAAAAAGTTTCAATAATAAATTACAAATTCTCTTGAAACAAATGAAAAATTAGAAAGTATCATATAAAAATAGAAGTTATAACAAAGGACCAACTGTACATTCTGGAATTGAAGAATAGAATAAACAAAAGAAAAATTTGCTGATTGGCTTGATAGTAGAATGGGAATGATAGAAGATAGAATCAGTAAACCTAAGGACAGAACAATAGAATTACTCAATCTGAAAAACAGAAAGTTGACTGAAAAAAAAAAATGAACAAGTCCTCATTGCTCTGTGAGACATTAACAAAAGGTCGAACATGTATATCATCAAAGTCTCAGATGAGGAGGGGGGGAAGTGGGTAAGTCTGAAAAAGTATTCAAAAAAATTTCCAAATAAGGCAAGCTACAGACTAAAATGGCTAAGTGAACCCTCAAAAGAGATAAGTAAAAAGAAACCCATGGAATGACACATCATAAATTTCTGAAAAATAAATACCAAGAGAAAACATCTTAAAAGCAGGTAGAGAGAAACTATGCATTACCTAGAGGGGAAAAAATGAATAGCAGTGAATTTCTATTGAGGCCAGAAGGAAGTGGCACATATTGCAAGTGCTTAAAGAAAATTATTGCCAACCATGAATTGTATAGCTGGTAAAGCTATTCTTCCGGAATTAAGGAGAAATTATGACATTCTCATATGGAGGGAAACAGAGAATTCACCATTAGCTGACCTATCCTTAAATAATAACTAAATTATTGTTCTTAAACAAAAGAAAATAACAAAAGGAGAAAAAGTAGACCTTCAGAAAAGTAAGAAGAACAGCAAAATGGGTAAAAATAGAATAAGCATAATAGACTATTCTTCTCCTTGTGAATTTCTTAAATCATATTTGAGGGTTGAAGCAAAAATTAAAATAATGTTTTTATGGGGATCAATGAATGTAGAGGAAATATATGAGACAATTAAAATTTTTAAATGGAGAGGATAGAAGGATCTAAATGGAAGAAAACTTTCAATACATCACTCAAAGTGGTTAAACACAGATAACAGTAGGCTGTGATAAATTATGTATATATATTTTAATTCTTAGAAAAGCCACTGAAAGTTATACAAAATGATGTCCATTCAAGAACACTATAAATAAAATAAAATTGAATCATTTAAATATTCCAATAACCCAAATTAAGGAAAGAAAATAGAAGAAGGGGAGTGAGAAAAAAAGAAACAGAAATAAATGATAAAATGGCAGACCTAACACAAAATAGTCAATAATTACATTAAATATAAATACATAGTGTGAGACCTTCAAGATGGCAGAGGAGTAAGACGTGGAGATCACTTTCCTCCCCACAAATACATCTACATGTGGAACAACTCCTACAGAACACCTACTGAATGCTGGCAGAAGACCACAGACCTCCCAAAAGGCAAGAAACTCCCCACGTACCTGGATAGGGCAAAAGAAAAAACAGAGACAAAGAACAGGGATGGGACCTGCACCAGTGGGAGGGAGCTGTGAAGGAGGAAAAGTTTCCACACACGAGGAAGCCCCTTCACTGATGGAGATGGGGGGTGGGCAGCGGGGAAGCTTCGGAGCCACGGAGTGGAGAGCAGCAACAGGGGTGAATAAGGCAAAGTGGAGAGATTCCCGCACAGAGGATCAGTGCCGACCAACACTCACCAGCCTGAGAGGCTTGTCTACTCACGGGCTGGGGCTGGTGGGGGCTGGCAGCTGAGGCTCGGGCTTCAGAGGTCAGACTCCAGGGAGAGGACTGGGGTGGGCTACATGAACACAGGCTGAAGGGGGCTAGTGAGCCACAGATAGCTGGGAAGGAGTCCGAGAAAATGTCTGGAACTGCCTAAGAGGTAAGAGACAATTGTTTAGGGGTGCATGAGGAGAGGGGATTCAGAGCACTGCCTAAATGAGCTCCGGAGAAGGGCGTGAACTGCAGCTATCAGCGCAGACACCAGAGACGGGCATGAAATACTAAGGCTGTTGTTGCAGCCACCAAGAAGCCTGTGTGAAAGCACAGGTCACTATCCACACCTCCCCTCCTGAAAGCCTATGCAGCCCACCACAGCCAGGGTCCCATGATCCAGGGATAACTTTCCCAGGAGAACACACAGCACTCCTCAGGCTGTTGCAACATCACACTGGCCTCTGCCTATGCAGGCTCACCCCACATTCTGTACCCCTCCCTACCCCCGGCCTGAGTGAGCCAGAGTCCCCGAATCAGCTGCTACTTTAACCCAGTCCTGTCTGGGCAGGGAACAGATGCCCTCAGGTGACCTACACACAAAGGTGAGGCCAAATCCAAAGCTGAACCCCAGGAGCTGTGTGAACAAAGAAGAGAAATGGAAATTTCTCCTAGCAGACTCAGGAGCAGCATATTAAATCTCCACAATCAACTTGATGTACCCTGCATCTGTGGAACACCTGAATAGAAAACAAATCATCCCAAAATTGAGGTGGTGAACTTTGGGAGCAATGTAGTCTTGGGGTTTGCTTTCTGCATCTAATTTGTTTCTGGTTTACGTTTATCTTAGTTTAGTATTTAGAGCTTATTATCATTGGTATTTTTTTTATTGATTTGGTTGCTCTCTTCCTTTTATATATATATATATATTTTTTTCCTTTCTGACTTTTTGTAAGTGTGTTATGTGTATGCTTCTTTGTTTGATTTTGTCTGTATAGGTTTGCTTTTACCATTTGTCCTAGGGTTCAGTCTGTCTCTTTTCTTTTTTTTAAAGTATAGTTTATAGTGCTTGTTTTCATTGGTGGATTTGTTTATTGGTTTGGATACTCTCTTCTTTCTTTCTTTCTTTGTTTTATTACTTTCAATTTCTAAAAATTTTTAATAATTTCTTTCTATTATAATTATTTTATTTTTCTTTCTTTTTTTTGTTCTTTTTTCCTCCTCCCTTTTATTCTGAGCCATGTGGCTGAAAGGGTTTTGGTGCACCAGCAGGTGTCAGGCCTGAGCCTCTTAGGTGACAGAGCCGAGTTCAGAACATTGGTCCACCAGACACCTCCCAGGCCCATGTAATATCAAACGGTGACAGCTCTCACAGAGATGTCCATCTCAACGTTAAGACCAAGCTCCACACAACAACCAGCAAGCTACAGTGTTAGACAGCCCTTGCCAAACAAGTAGCAAGAGAGGAACACAACACCAACCATGAGCAGAGAGGATGCCTAAAATCATAATAAGGTCACAGACATTCAAAAACACACTACCAGATGTGGTCCAGCCCACAAGAAAGACAAGATCCAGCCTCATTCACCAGAACACAAGAATCAGTCCCCTCTACCAGGAAACCTACACAACCCGCTGAACCAACCTTACCCATTGGGAGCAGACACCAAAAACAATGGGAATTACGAACCTTCAGCCTGTGAAAACGAGACCACAAACACAGTAAGTTAAGCAAAATAAGAAGACAGAGGAATACACAGCAAATGAAGGAACAAAGTGAAAACCTACCAGACCAAACAAATGAAGAGGAAATAGGCAGTCTACCTGAAAAAGAATTTAGAATAATGAGAGCAAAGATGATACACAATCTTGGAAATAGAAGAGAGAAAAAACATGAAACGTTTAACAAGGATATAGAAGGATTAAAGAGCAAACAAACACAGATGAACAACACAATAAATGAAATTAAAATTCCTCTAGAATGGAACAATAGCAGAATAACTGAGACAGAAGAACAGATAAGTGAACTGGAAGACAAAAGAGTGAAATAACTGCCACAGAGCTGAATAAAGAAAAAAGAATGAAAAGAATTGAGGACAGTCTCAGAGACTTCTGGGACAACATTAAACACACCAACATTCAAATTATAGGGGTCCCAGAAGAAGAAGAGAAAAAGAAAGGGACTGAGAAAATATTTGAAGAGATTATAGTTGAAAATTTCCCTAATATCAGAAAGGAAATAGACAATTAACTCCAGGAAGCACAGAGAGTCCCATACAGGATAAGTCCAAGGAGAAACATGCCAAGACATATTAATCAAACTATCAAAAATTAATACAAAGAAAAAATATTAAAAGGAGCAAGGGAAAAGGAACAAATAATATACAAGGGAATCCACATAAGGTTAGCAGCTGATTTCTAAGCAGAAACGCTGCAAGCCAGAAGGGAGTGGCAGAACATCTTTAAAGTGATGAAAGGGAAAAACCTACAATGAAGATTACTCTACCCAGCAATGATCTCATTCAGATTCGACGGAGAAATTAAAACCTTTACAGAGAAGCAAAAGTTAAGAGAATTCAGCACCACCAAACCAGGCTTACAACAAATGCTAAAGGAACTTCTCTAGGCAGGAGAAACAAGAGAAGGAAAAGACCTACAATAACAAACCCAAAACAATTAAGAAAATGGTAATAGGAACATACATATCGATAATTACCTTAAATGTAGCACCAGTGGCCCAGAGGAAAAAACTTTCATACTCACAGGTGGCACTAGCACGGATACAGCAGGAGATAAAGCAGAACCAGAAGAATGAAGTAGACTACAATATCATTGCAAAGGCTCAGAAAACTATAGCCCACAAAAGAAGGCCAGAACTATATACTAAACCACCTGAAGCTAGGTGAGAGGCATGGAACAGATTCTTTCTCACAGTACTCAGAAGAAACCAAGCCTGCCAGTAACTTAATGTTGGTTATCTAGACAACAGAACTCTGAGACAATCAATTTCTGTTGTTTAAGCCACCCAATTTGTGGTTCTTTATTATGGCAGCCCTAGAAAACTAAGTAACAACTTGAATGAGAAAAGATAATCAACTCATGCCAATAGCAATATCAATCAGATATTGGAATGATCTGAGAAGGATTTTTATAGACAGATTTATTGAGATATAATTCACATAACATACAATTCACCCATTTAAAGTAGGCAGTTCAGTGTTCTTTAGTATATCCATAGGGTTGTGCAACCATAAGCACAATCTAATTTTATTTTATTTTATTTAAAAATTTTTTAACATCTTTATTGGAGTATAATTGCTTTACAATGGTGTGTCAGTTTCTGCTTTATAACAACACAATCTAATTTTAGAAAATTTCACACATCCCTAAAAGAAACCCATATCTATGAGAAGTCAACCATCATCCCCATTCAAGCCCCAGACATAAGAAACCAGGAATCAATTTTCTGTCTTTATAAATTTGCCTTTTATGGACAGTTCATATAAATGAAATTATATAATATATCACACTTTGTAATTGGCTTCTTTCACTTAGCATGCCTACAAGCGTCATTCATATTGTAGTGTGTATTAGTATTTTATTTCTTTTATTGATGAATAATATTCCATTGCAAGGATATGCTAATATTTTTTGATCTATTCATCAGTTAGTGGATATTCGGGTTGTTTCCACTTTTGTACTATGCTGCTATGTGACAAGTTTTGTTTAAATGTATCCTTCCACTACTTTTCAGTGTATATATAAGAGTGGAATTGGTGGATCACACAGTAACTTTATATTTCACTTTTTGATAAACTTCCAAAATGTTTCCTGTAGTGGCTGCATACATTTTCATTTACACCAGCAATACACGAGGTTCCAACTGTTCTGAACAAGGTTTATAAAGCAGTCATCATTAAAAAGTTTCAATAATAAATTACAAATTCTCTTGAAACAAATGAAAAATTAGAAAGTATCATATAAAAATAGAAGTTATAACAAAGGACCAACTGTACATTCTGGAATTGAAGAATAGAATAAACAAAAGAAAAATTTGCTGATTGGCTTGATAGTAGAATGGGAATGATAGAAGATAGAATCAGTAAACCTAAGGACAGAACAATAGAATTACTCAATCTGAAAAACAGAAAGTTGACTGAAAAAAAAAAATGAACAAGTCCTCATTGCTCTGTGAGACATTAACAAAAGGTCGAACATGTATATCATCAAAGTCTCAGATGAGGAGGGGGGGAAGTGGGTAAGTCTGAAAAAGTATTCAAAAAAATTTCCAAATAAGGCAAGCTACAGACTAAAATGGCTAAGTGAACCCTCAAAAGAGATAAGTAAAAAGAAACCCATGGAATGACACATCATAAATTTCTGAAAAATAAATACCAAGAGAAAACATCTTAAAAGCAGGTAGAGAGAAACTATGCATTACCTAGAGGGGAAAAAATGAATAGCAGTGAATTTCTATTGAGGCCAGAAGGAAGTGGCACATATTGCAAGTGCTTAAAGAAAATTATTGCCAACCATGAATTGTATAGCTGGTAAAGCTATTCTTCCGGAATTAAGGAGAAATTATGACATTCTCATATGGAGGGAAACAGAGAATTCACCATTAGCTGACCTATCCTTAAATAATAACTAAATTATTGTTCTTAAACAAAAGAAAATAACAAAAGGAGAAAAAGTAGACCTTCAGAAAAGTAAGAAGAACAGCAAAATGGGTAAAAATAGAATAAGCATAATAGACTATTCTTCTCCTTGTGAATTTCTTAAATCATATTTGAGGGTTGAAGCAAAAATTAAAATAATGTTTTTATGGGGATCAATGAATGTAGAGGAAATATATGAGACAATTAAAATTTTTAAATGGAGAGGATAGAAGGATCTAAATGGAAGAAAACTTTCAATACATCACTCAAAGTGGTTAAACACAGATAACAGTAGGCTGTGATAAATTATGTATATATATTTTAATTCTTAGAAAAGCCACTGAAAGTTATACAAAATGATGTCCATTCAAGAACACTATAAATAAAATAAAATTGAATCATTTAAATATTCCAATAACCCAAATTAAGGAAAGAAAATAGAAGAAGGGGAGTGAGAAAAAAAGAAACAGAAATAAATGATAAAATGGCAGACCTAACACAAAATAGTCAATAATTACATTAAATATAAATACATAGTGTGAGACCTTCAAGATGGCAGAGGAGTAAGACGTGGAGATCACTTTCCTCCCCACAAATACATCTACATGTGGAACAACTCCTACAGAACACCTACTGAATGCTGGCAGAAGACCACAGACCTCCCAAAAGGCAAGAAACTCCCCACGTACCTGGATAGGGCAAAAGAAAAAACAGAGACAAAGAACAGGGATGGGACCTGCACCAGTGGGAGGGAGCTGTGAAGGAGGAAAAGTTTCCACACACGAGGAAGCCCCTTCACTGATGGAGATGGGGGGTGGGCAGCGGGGAAGCTTCGGAGCCACGGAGTGGAGAGCAGCAACAGGGGTGAATAAGGCAAAGTGGAGAGATTCCCGCACAGAGGATCAGTGCCGACCAACACTCACCAGCCTGAGAGGCTTGTCTACTCACGGGCTGGGGCTGGTGGGGGCTGGCAGCTGAGGCTCGGGCTTCAGAGGTCAGACTCCAGGGAGAGGACTGGGGTGGGCTACATGAACACAGGCTGAAGGGGGCTAGTGAGCCACAGATAGCTGGGAAGGAGTCCGAGAAAATGTCTGGAACTGCCTAAGAGGTAAGAGACAATTGTTTAGGGGTGCATGAGGAGAGGGGATTCAGAGCACTGCCTAAATGAGCTCCGGAGAAGGGCGTGAACTGCAGCTATCAGCGCAGACACCAGAGACGGGCATGAAATACTAAGGCTGTTGTTGCAGCCACCAAGAAGCCTGTGTGAAAGCACAGGTCACTATCCACACCTCCCCTCCTGAAAGCCTATGCAGCCCACCACAGCCAGGGTCCCATGATCCAGGGATAACTTTCCCAGGAGAACACACAGCACTCCTCAGGCTGTTGCAACATCACACTGGCCTCTGCCTATGCAGGCTCACCCCACATTCTGTACCCCTCCCTACCCCCGGCCTGAGTGAGCCAGAGTCCCCGAATCAGCTGCTACTTTAACCCAGTCCTGTCTGGGCAGGGAACAGATGCCCTCAGGTGACCTACACACAAAGGTGAGGCCAAATCCAAAGCTGAACCCCAGGAGCTGTGTGAACAAAGAAGAGAAATGGAAATTTCTCCTAGCAGACTCAGGAGCAGCATATTAAATCTCCACAATCAACTTGATGTACCCTGCATCTGTGGAACACCTGAATAGAAAACAAATCATCCCAAAATTGAGGTGGTGAACTTTGGGAGCAATGTAGTCTTGGGGTTTGCTTTCTGCATCTAATTTGTTTCTGGTTTACGTTTATCTTAGTTTAGTATTTAGAGCTTATTATCATTGGTATTTTTTTTATTGATTTGGTTGCTCTCTTCCTTTTATATATATATATATATTTTTTTCCTTTCTGACTTTTTGTAAGTGTGTTATGTGTATGCTTCTTTGTTTGATTTTGTCTGTATAGGTTTGCTTTTACCATTTGTCCTAGGGTTCAGTCTGTCTCTTTTCTTTTTTTTAAAGTATAGTTTATAGTGCTTGTTTTCATTGGTGGATTTGTTTATTGGTTTGGATACTCTCTTCTTTCTTTCTTTCTTTGTTTTATTACTTTCAATTTCTAAAAATTTTTAATAATTTCTTTCTATTATAATTATTTTATTTTTCTTTCTTTTTTTTGTTCTTTTTTCCTCCTCCCTTTTATTCTGAGCCATGTGGCTGAAAGGGTTTTGGTGCACCAGCAGGTGTCAGGCCTGAGCCTCTTAGGTGACAGAGCCGAGTTCAGAACATTGGTCCACCAGACACCTCCCAGGCCCATGTAATATCAAACGGTGACAGCTCTCACAGAGATGTCCATCTCAACGTTAAGACCAAGCTCCACACAACAACCAGCAAGCTACAGTGTTAGACAGCCCTTGCCAAACAAGTAGCAAGAGAGGAACACAACACCAACCATGAGCAGAGAGGATGCCTAAAATCATAATAAGGTCACAGACATTCAAAAACACACTACCAGATGTGGTCCAGCCCACAAGAAAGACAAGATCCAGCCTCATTCACCAGAACACAAGAATCAGTCCCCTCTACCAGGAAACCTACACAACCCGCTGAACCAACCTTACCCATTGGGAGCAGACACCAAAAACAATGGGAATTACGAACCTTCAGCCTGTGAAAACGAGACCACAAACACAGTAAGTTAAGCAAAATAAGAAGACAGAGGAATACACAGCAAATGAAGGAACAAAGTGAAAACCTACCAGACCAAACAAATGAAGAGGAAATAGGCAGTCTACCTGAAAAAGAATTTAGAATAATGAGAGCAAAGATGATACACAATCTTGGAAATAGAAGAGAGAAAAAACATGAAACGTTTAACAAGGATATAGAAGGATTAAAGAGCAAACAAACACAGATGAACAACACAATAAATGAAATTAAAATTCCTCTAGAATGGAACAATAGCAGAATAACTGAGACAGAAGAACAGATAAGTGAACTGGAAGACAAAAGAGTGAAATAACTGCCACAGAGCTGAATAAAGAAAAAAGAATGAAAAGAATTGAGGACAGTCTCAGAGACTTCTGGGACAACATTAAACACACCAACATTCAAATTATAGGGGTCCCAGAAGAAGAAGAGAAAAAGAAAGGGACTGAGAAAATATTTGAAGAGATTATAGTTGAAAATTTCCCTAATATCAGAAAGGAAATAGACAATTAACTCCAGGAAGCACAGAGAGTCCCATACAGGATAAGTCCAAGGAGAAACATGCCAAGACATATTAATCAAACTATCAAAAATTAATACAAAGAAAAAATATTAAAAGGAGCAAGGGAAAAGGAACAAATAATATACAAGGGAATCCACATAAGGTTAGCAGCTGATTTCTAAGCAGAAACGCTGCAAGCCAGAAGGGAGTGGCAGAACATCTTTAAAGTGATGAAAGGGAAAAACCTACAATGAAGATTACTCTACCCAGCAATGATCTCATTCAGATTCGACGGAGAAATTAAAACCTTTACAGAGAAGCAAAAGTTAAGAGAATTCAGCACCACCAAACCAGGCTTACAACAAATGCTAAAGGAACTTCTCTAGGCAGGAGAAACAAGAGAAGGAAAAGACCTACAATAACAAACCCAAAACAATTAAGAAAATGGTAATAGGAACATACATATCGATAATTACCTTAAATGTAAATGGATTAAATGCTCCAACCAAAAGACATAGACTGGTCAATGGATATAAAAACAAGACCCGTATATATGCTGTCTACAAGATACCCACTTCAGACCTAAGGAAACATACAGACTGAAAGTGAGGGGATTGAAAAAGATATTTCATGCAAATGGAAATCAAAAGAAAGCTGAAGTAGCAAGTATCGTATCAGACAAAATAGACTTTAAAACAAAGACTATTACAAGAGACAAAGAAGGACACTATATAATGATCAAGGTATCAATCCAAGAAGAAGATATAAAAATTGAAAATATTTATGAACCCAACATAAGAGCACCTCAATACATAAGGCAAATACGAACAGTCATGAAAGGAGAAATCGACAGTAACACAATCATAGTAGGGGACTTTAACACCCCACTTTCACCAATGGACAGATCATCCAAAATGAAAATAAATAAGGAAACACAAGCTTTAAATGATACATTACACACGATGGACTTAATTGATATTTATAGGACATTCCATTCAAAAATGACAGAATACACTTTCTTCGGAAGTACTCATGGAACATTCTCCAGGATAGATCATATCTTGGTGCAGAAATCAAGCCTTGGTAAATTTAGCAAAATTGAAACTGTATCAAGTATCTTTTCCAACCACAATGCTATGAGACTAGATATCAAATACAGGAAAAAAATTTGTAAAAAAACAAACGCATGGAGGCTAAATAAAACACTACTTAATAACCAAGAGATCACTGAAGAAATCAAAGAGGAAATTTAAAAATACCTAGAAACAAATGACAATGGAAACACGATGACCCAAAACCTATAGGATGCAGCAAAAGCAGTTCTAAGAGAGAAGTTTATAGCAATACAATCCTACCTTAAGAAAAAAGAAACATATCAAATGAACAACCTAACTTACACCTAAAGCAATTAGAGAAAGAGGAAAAAAAAAACCCAAAGTTAGCAGAAGAAAAGAAATCATAAAGATCAGATCAGACATAAATGAAAAAGAAATGAAGGAAACAATAGCAAAGATCAGTAAAACTAAAAACTGCTTGTTTGAGAAGATAAAAAAAATTGATAAACCACTAGCCAGACTCATCAAGAAAAAAAAACTCAGATCAGTAGAGAAAACTCAAATCAGAAGAATTAGAAATGAAAAAACAGAAGTAACAACTGACACTGCAGAAATAAAAAGGATCATGAGAGATTACTACAAGCAACTATATGACAATAAAATGGACAACCTGGAAGAAATGGACAAATTCTTAGAAAGGCACAACCTGCCGAGACTGAACCAGGAAGAAATAGAAAATATGAACAGACCAATCACAAACACTGAAATTGAAACTGTGATTAAAAATCTTCC
>NC_041234.1:52488371-52515934 GCF_002837175.3 Physeter macrocephalus | reverse complement strand
TCCAAATAGGAAAAGAAGAAGTAAAGCTGTCACTGTTTGCAGATGACATGATACTCTACATAGAGTATCCTAAAATGCTACCAGAATACTACTAGAGCTAATCAATTAATTTGGTAAAGTAGCAGGATACAAAATTAATGCACAGAAATCCCTGGCATTCCTATACACTAATGATGAAAAATCTGAAAGTGAAATTAAGAAAACTCTCCCATTTACCATTGCAACAAAAAGAATAAAATATCTAGGAATAAACCTACCTAAGGAGACAAAAGACCTGTATGAAGAAAATTATGACACTGATGAAAGAAATTATGGATGATACAAATAGATGGATGGAGAGATATACCATGTTCTTGGGGTGGAAGAGTCAACATTGTGAAAATGACTCTACCACCCAAAGCAATCTACAGGTTAAATACAATCCCTATCAAACTACCACTAGCATTTTTCACAGAACTAGAACAAAAAATTTCACAATTTGTATGGAAACAAAAAAGACCCCGAATAGCCAAAGCAATCTTGAGAAAGAAAAATGGAGCTGGAGGAATCAGGCTCCCTGACTTCCGAGTATACTAAAAAGCTACAGTAATGAAGACAGTATGGTACTGACACAAAAACAGAAATATAGATAAATGGAACAGGATAGAATGCCCAGAGATAAACCCACACACATATGGTCACCTTATCTTTGATGAAGGAGTCAAGAATACACAGTGGAGAAAAGACAGCCTCTTCAATAAGTGGTACTGAGAAAACTGTACAGCTACATGTAAAATAATGAAATTAGAGCACTCCCTAATACCATACACAAAAATAAACTCAAAATGGATTAAAGACCTAAATGTAAGGCCAGACACTATCAAACTCTTAGAGGAAAACATAGGCAGAACACTCTATGACATAAATCACAGCAAGATCCTTTTTGACCCATCTCCTAGAGAAATGGAAATAAAAACAAAAATAAACAAATGGGGTAAGACGGTAATAAAGATGCTGACCTATTAGAGAATGGATTTGAGCGTACGGGGAGGGGGAAGGGTACGCTGTGACTAAGTGAAAGAGTGGCATGGACATATATACTCTACCAAATGTAAAAGAGAGAGCTAGTGGGAAGCAGCCACATAGCACAGGGAGATCAGCTTGGTGTTTTTTGACCACGTAGAGGGGTAGGATGGAGGGAGACGTAAGAGGGAAGAGATGTGGGGATATATGTATATGTATACCTTTGTTATAAAGCAGAAAGTAACACACCATTTTAAAGCAATTATACTCCAATAAAGGTGTTAAAAAATAAATAAAATAAAACCAACATCCTTGAAAAAAAAAGAATATAAACAAATGGGACCTAATTAAACGTAAAAGCTTTTGCACAGCAAAGGAAACCATAAACAGAACAAAAAAACAATCTAATAAATGGGAGAAAATAGTTGCAAATGATATGACTAATAAGGAATTAATATCCAAAATATCAATATATAAACAGCTCATGCAACTGAATATAAAATAAAAAAACAACCAGGCTTCCCTGGTGGCGCAGTGGTTGAGAGTCCGCCTGCCGATGCAGGGGACACGGGTTCGTGCCCCGGTCCGGGAAGATCCCACATGCCGCGGAGCGGCTGGGCCCGTGAGCCCTGGCCTCCTGCCTTTTGTATGAAGGCCGCGTACCCGCAAAAAAAAAAAAAAAAAAAAAAAAAAAAAACAACCAAACAACCTAATTTAAAAATGGGCAGAAACCTGAATAGACATTTTTCCAAAGAGGACATACAGATGACCAACAGGCACATGAAAAGATGCTCAACATCACTAATCATCAGCAAAATGCAAATCAAAATTAATGATACAGCACCTCACATCTCTCAAAATGGCTATCATCAAAAAGAACACAATAACAAATGTTGGCGAGGATGTGGAGAAAAGGAAACCCTCATACACTCTTGGTGGGAATATAAATTGGTATACCCACTGTGGAAAACAGTACGGATATTCCTTAGAAAATTAAAAATAGAACTACCATATGATTCAGAATTTCCACTCTTGGGTATGTATTCAAAGACAATGAAAACACTAATTTGAAAAGATACATGCACCCAAATGTTCATAGCAGCATTATTTACAATAGCCAAGACATGGAAGCCACCTATGTGTCTATCAACAGATGAATGGATTAAGAAGATGTGGTATATATATACAATGGAATAATAACCAGAAGAAAGAATGAAATTTTACCATTTGCAAAAATATGGGTAGACTTAGAGAGTATTATGCTTAGTGAAGTAAGTCAGGCAGAGAAAGACACTGTGTGACATCATTTATTTGTAGAATCTAAAACATAAAAGAAACTAGTAAAAATAACAAAAAAGAAATAGACTCACAGGTATAGAGAACAAACTAGTGGTTACCAGTGGGAAGAGGGAATGGGGTGAGGCAATATAGGGATAGGGGATTAAGAGGTAGAAACGATTATGTGTAAAATAAGCTACAAAGATATATTGTACAATACAGCGAATACAGCCAATATTTTATAATAACTATAAATGGAATATAACTTTTTTTAAAGTTAGACTTTAATAGGCATTTCTCCAAAGAAGATATGCAAATTGTTGATAAGCATATGAAAAGGTACTGAATATTATTCATTAGGGAAATGCAAATGAAAACCACAATGTGATACCACTTAATACCTACTAGGATGGCTATAATAAGAAAAAACAAGCAAGTGTTGGCAAGGATGTGGAGAATTTGGGACACTCACACATTGCTCTTGGGCATGTAAAATGGTGCAGGTGCTGTGTAAGACAGTGTGGTGGTTATTCAAAAAGTTAAGCCATGTGGCCAAACAATTCTGCTCTTAGGTATATATACTCGAGAATTAAAGTCAGACACAAACATATATTTGTATGTCAATTATCATTGTAGGATTATTCACATTATTCAAAAGGTGGAAAAAAGAAAAGTGTCCATCAACAGATGACTGGACAAACAAATTGTGGCACATACATTCAATGGAATATATATATATATATATATATATATATATACATATATATATACACATATATATATACTCAACCACAAAAGTGAATGAGGTTCAGGTACATGCTACAACATGGTTTAACTTTGGAATATAACTTTGAAAAATTGTGAATCACTCTATTGTAACACCTCTGACTTACATAATATTGTACATCAACTATGCTTCAACTAAAAATGGTTAAAATGGTAAATTTTGTGTCATATGTATTTTACCACAATAAAAATATTGTTTTAAACCTTCAGTGGCATCAATAAGAGAATGCACCATCTAAAACATAATAATATTTTTATATTGATTACATGTTGAAATCATAATATTTTGGCTATATTGGGCTAAATAAAATGTGTTATTAAATTTTTTTAAATAAAAGAAAATAAATTAAATTAAATTCACATGGAAAGGCACAGGCCCTAGAATAGCTAAAACCAACTGATTGGGAAAGTGATGTACAGATACCTATCAAAACTGAAAATAAAAACGCTTTTCAACCCATAAATCCTACATTTGGAAACTTATCATATAAAAGTACCACTAAACAAGAATATATATTCATATGTATATGAATGTTTATTGCTGTGCTGTTTATAGTGGTAAGGTTTGTAAATAACCTACCAATTGAGAATTGAATCAATTGTATAGTATTCTTACTGTAGACCATTATGAAAATATTTAAACATAAATTTTTAGGACGGGGAGGAAGGAGTCATATCCATAGCACAAGAAGAGATGTCAGCCTTTAATAGAAAGAGGGACATGTCATCTATTATAAAAGGTAGACATATGGGTAAAGATGTCAGTAAGTTGGTAGCTTTGGTAGATGAAGGCAATGGACTTTCCATCTAACTGTGAATATTTTCTAAGTGACAGGTGAAGCACAGTCATGAGTTTGCTGTGAGTAAGGGGAAGGGATGAAATAGTGGAGGTTTGAGGTAGGAGAAGAATTTTGGCAATAGGAAAGCAAACAGTAGGATAACATATTAACCTTACTTGGCAATGTTATCTTCCCATCTGAGATTTTGAGTTCTTGAATATAAATGAGACCAATCAGTAGGGATGTGTACATTTCTTCAGGCACAATACTAATGTTTGAGAAATTGTGAGTTTATTATGTTATAAATGTGTGCGTGCACTTATTTGTATCTATTTATATCTTTATCTATATTTCTCACACATTAAAATCAATGTATGACCACCAATTAAAATCAGCTCAAGGACCACCATGCATTTCAAATGGAGAAACATTGCCTTAAAAAAGCTCCTACCATGCACAAATATCACCTCCTCTTTGAAGTATTGTCAGACACCCAGAGAAATGGTTAAGAACTCCCTCTTCTATGTCTCAACAGTATCTTGCACTTAAACTTATTCAGCTCCGTAAAGACATGGACTGTGTCTTTAAAATATGAATTCCCATGACCTTACAGGATTGGGAACCTGGAACATAGTGGAGCCCCACTGACTGACTGATGGGACAGAGCCAAGTGCTCATCAAGGTTTTGAAAACTGAACTCTAAAAACATAGCCTCCTCTATAACATCTACCAAACACCTATCTGCCTCCACCTGAGAGACAGGTGGGCAGCATTTGTCCTTAGGAAAAATTGTTCCCTAGAAGATAATTGTGGACATGAAATCCTTGGCTGAAGGGATCAAAGAGATATGATTCTCACCAGGAATACAACAGACATGTAATCTACCTAAACTCTAAATGTAGGAAGGCTTCATTCAGTGTTATGTCTTAAAGCCCTTGTTTCTTCCCTTATTCTACACTTTGCCCCTGGGTGATCTTTCCTAGCTTGATGGTTTTAAATGGAATCTCTAGCCCATACCTCTCCATATTCACAGGCCCCAAAGCTTACTTGACCCTGCTCTTTGAATTAATTATAAGCCACATAAAATATGACATGGTCAAAATAGAACTCTTGATTTCATCCAAGCAAACCTGTTCCTTTCCCAATCTTCACCATCCTTGTAAATTCATCCCTATGTACCAAATTGCTTAAGCCAAAACCTTAAAATTTACTCTGAATTTTCCCCAGATTTTCTTGTTCCCCCACATATAATACATCACCAAATCTTAATTCTTCCTAATACATGTTGAGAATCTAACAAATTTTCTCCTTCTCATACCATAATTCAAGTCCAAGCCATCATTATCACTAACTGGCATTATTCCAATAGCCAATAGTCTCTCTGGACCTACTTTTGCTCCTTTCTACTATCCATTCACCAGAGAGCATCCAAAATAATCTCTTAAAAACATTATTTTATGTCCATACTACCCAAAGCCAACTATAGATTCAATACAATCCGTATCAAGATATCAATGGCATTCTTCACAGAAATAGTAAAAGCAAACCAAAAATCTATATGGAACCTCAAAAGAGTCTGAATAAACAAAGCAATCATAAAGAAAAAGAAGAAAGCTGGATGTATCACACTTCCTGATTTCAAACTTTATTACAAAGCTGTAGTAATAAAAACAGTATGACACTGGCATAAAAGTAGACACATGGACCAGTGAAACACAGTACAGAACCCAGAATTAAAGCCCCACATATATGGTCAACTGCTATTTGACAATGGCACCAAGAACACCCAATAGAGAAAGAATAGCCTCTTCAACAAATGGTGTTGTGAAAACTGGGTAAACATATGCAGAACAATAAAATTCAACCCTTATATTACATCACTCACAAAAGTTAACTCAAAATGGATTAAATACTTAAACATAAGACCTGATACCATAAAACTCCTTGAAGAAAATTCAGGGAAGAAGTTCCTCGGCTTTGGTTTTGGCAATAATTTTTTGGATATGGCACCAAATCAAACAACAAAAGCAAAAATAAACAAATGGGACTACACCAAATTTAAAAGACTGTACAGCAAAAGAAACAATTTAAAAAATTAAAAGACAATATACAGAATGTGAGAAAATTTTTGCAAACCATGTATCAGATAAGGGGTTGATATCCAAAGTATATAAAGAACTCATATAGCTCAGTAACAACAACAACAAAAAAAAACCCAGTCCGATTTTAAAAAAACGGGCAGAGGAACTAAATAGACATTTTCCCAAAGAAGACACCAAATACCCAAGAGGCACATGAAAAAATGCCCAATATCACTAATCATCAGGGAAATGCAAATCAAAACCACAATGATATATTACCTTACACTTGTTAAAATGGCTATCCTGAAGCATACAGGCGATAACAAGTACTGGTGAGAATGGGGAGAAAAGGGAACACTTGTACACTGTTGGTGGGAATGTAAATTAGTTCAACAACTATGAAAAACAATAAGGAGTTTCCTCAAAAAATTAAGAATAGTACTACTAACTAAATCCAGCTGTTCAACTTCTGGATATTTATCTAAAGAATATGAAAACCCTAATTCAAAAAGATATATGCACTCCTATGTTCATCTCAGTATTATTTACAATAGCCAAGAAATGGATATACCATAAGAGTCCATAAATGGATGAATGGTTAAAGAAGATGTGAGATACACACACACACACACACACACACACACACACACACACACACACACACAGAGAAACTTAGGTACACATACACTGGAATACTACTATTCAGCCATAAAAAAGAATGAAATCCTACCATTTGCCATAACATGGGTGGACCTGGAGGATATTATGCTAAGTGAAGTAAGTCAGACAGAGAAAAACAAATACCATATAATTTCACTCATATGTGGAATCTAAAAAAATGAAGAAAACCAATGAAAAACAAAATAAAACTAAAACAAACTCATAGATACAGAGAACAACATAGTGGTTACCAGAGGGGAAGGGGGTTGGGGGGTGGGCGAAATGGGTCAACTGTACAGGCCAACTTAATAACAATAATCAGGTCTTGTTATTTGACTCTGAATAAAAATACTATTGTTTACAAAATAAATCGGGTGATCATTACAATTTTAGATATAAAGGAATGCATATTATTAAAAAATTGGGGTATAGTTACCACAATGTTGTATCTATACATCACTATCCAGGAATGAGATTTTTTCCTTTTAATTTTTTAAATTGAAGTACAGTTGAAATACAATATTATATTAGTTTCAGGTGTACAACATAGTGATTCAACATTTATATACATTATAAATTGAGCACCGCAATAATTCTAGTTACCATCTGTCACCACACAAAATTATTACAATATTATTGACTATAATCCCTATGCTGTACATTACATCCCTGTAACTTACTTATTTTATAACTGGAAGTTTGTATCTCTTAATCCCTTTCACCTATTTCACTCAATCCCCTATCCCCCTTCCCCTCTGGTGAACACCAGTTTGTCAGGAGTGAGATTTCACATATGTGAATTTTCTATGTAATTATTCCTTTGAGTACTAACACTTTTTTAAATGTTATGTATTTTCTGGGTTAATAATTCTGTAATATATATTTATTTGTTTTCATAAGCAGAAGTTAACTTCTTGATAAAGCTAGGTCTTTAAAAATTATAATATGCAGTTAAAATTTTGAGGACAGTTAGTACACTGAGGATTTCTTGTCCTTGCACTGAGTGCTCTAGCACAGCTATAGTATTTATGTTCTAATTTCAGTTTTGAATTGTGTTTCTATCTCTTTCCCTTTGAGTGTCTACCAACTATCACTTCTTGCTGCTGTCTTCTAGCTAAATTCTAGCATCTCCCATTTTCTTAACTTTCTGCCTTTAATGTCCATTGGCCTTTAATGTCCACTGGGAAAACAAATGAAAACTCTTGTTTGAAAAGCAGTTAAAAAAAAAGCTAAATATGAGTGAAAAAACACCGCAAAATGATACACCACAGCACACCCACTAGAATGCCTACAGATAAGAATATAGAATAATAGGAACTCTCACACTACTAGTGGAAGTGTAAATTGGTGTAAACATTCCAAAAACTCTCTGGAAAAAGCTATGTAAACTGAAATGACACACACTTATGATACAGGAATTCCATTCATAGATTTATTTCCAACGTAAATGAACCTGTGAACAGAAAGACAGGTACGAGAAGGTCCATAGCAGCATTTTTGGTAAGAACTCCAAACTGGAAAAAAGGTAATGTCCACCAGCAGTTGACAGGATAAGTTGTACTACATTCATTCAATGTTAAAGTATATAATAATGAAAATGAGCAAATACTGCTATATACAACAAAGATAATTAACAAGACATAGTGGATTTTTATTGGAAAAAAGAGAGCTACAAATGAGTACATATTGTATAATTCCATTGATATTGTACAAAACTCAGAAACCAGCAAAACTAATCTGTGATGCTAGAAGTCAGAATAGGGGCTTCCTCTTGGGACAAATATGAGGGGAGAGATGGGAGGGGTGCCATAGTAGGTTCTGAGATGCTGGTAATGTTCTGTTTCCTGACTGGCATGATGGTCATAAGGTGTGTTAAACCTGTCATAATTTATCAAGTCTACATTCATGATTTGTGTACTTTGTATATGTTATCTCAGTAAAAGCACTTAAAGTTAAAATATTTTATTAAAATTATGCTGAAGATAAACAATTGTATGGAAAGATATTCACAGGTTTTTAAAATGCAAAAAGAAGGTCAGAAACTATCAAAAGAAGTTCAGAATAGAGAGTATGATCTCACCTTTTTACTTTCACACTTAGGGTGGAAAACATGCCATATGTCACAGCCACAGGCTCCTTCGTTTTTCATTTAGCAATAACTAGAACAGTTTGGAGACTGGTAAAGTAGAAATGGCTGAGACCAGAAGTGTAGTTCAATGTGGCTATGGAACAGATTTCATGGAAGGATGTACTGGGGGGACAAAGATGAAGATGGAGAGCCAGGTAGGGACCAATTTGCAAAGAATTTGAATGCTGTAAAATGGGATCAGCATGTCATTTCAGAGGTAAGATATTGTCATTCAATGCTATTTTTATCTATTAGATGCAGGGGTAGTAGAAAATTCAACTCACAAAAAAATGTGAACTGGATTTCAGGGGGAAATTGCATTTGTTTTCTTTAATGACTGCAGAATTTAAAATCCTCTCTGAATTTCCCCTTGGGAAGCACCTGTCTGGACAAGGAGCATGGAGTGCTTCTGGCAAAGAGGAAAGACCAGGGTGAGGGATCCCATCAGGTCTGATCTCAATTACTTCTTTGTAGCAGCTCAAAAGATGCTGCTGCTTTCCACAAGATTCTCCTAAGATACGATCAGCACAGAAACTGAACATTTCTACCTGTAGAACATGCACATTCACTTGTATAAAAATTGATCTCTTTAGTCCAGTTTGGCCAAATCCATGGTCCTGAACTGCCTGCTTTGCTACTTTAAGAAAGCATCTGGAATGTAGAAAATGTCAGAGGTTAAGTGTCTGGACCCTCAGGTGAAGGCAATGCCCTCTGAAGGAATTCCAGAGCACAGGATAACTGAATGTAACAGTATTCATTACCATTAAGAATTTAAGGAAGGATTTCAATTGTGGAGAAAAATGTAAATTTTTCTCCTTCTCAATATTCCACTGCATACCCTGATGGCTGAGAGCTAGGATTTAGCCCAATTACATTGGTAGCACTTCCAGAAAATAAAGCAGCTGTCTCCTCTTCCTTGCTGAAGCGTTTGAATTATGCCTCCCCAGACACAAGACCAACCACTTAAATAATCAGGTCCTACTCTGGTGGTGCTGTTCTCACCTTATGGAGCCCCAACCAGTCCTCACATACTGTTAAATGAAGAAAAAGGAAATCCAATCATTCCTGTCATCACCTTCATCCGCATCTCCGTCCCATCCTAGTACACTTTGGCTCTAGCCACCCTGGGTATCCAGCTGTTATGCAAACTTATTTTGTACTTTCAAACCTCTGAGCCTTTTCTGATGCTGATCCCTCAGCCTAGAATGCCCTTATAAATACTTCCCATCCTATTCATCACTTAGAGCTCAATTCTTCCTTGAGGCATGTGCCCCCAATCCAAGACACCTCAGACTAAGCTGTAATTCATTGCTTGTTCCTTCTTCTGTTTGTACCATATATTAACTGTCCCTCCATCAGAGCATATATTTTCAACTACTTTAATTAAGAGTATCTTAAATAAACAGGGCTAATCATTTGTGAAGGGCAGATGGTATGAGAGAAGGTACTTATGCTTGAGATTCTGACAGACCTGGGTTCAAATCCTGGTCTCTTCCACTTGTTGCCTGACTTTGGACAGATAAATTCACCTCTATGACTCAGTTTCCTCGTCTGAAAATGAGGACCATTAAGAGTAGTACCTCATAGCTAAGATTAAGTGATTTAATATGAGATAAGTGAAAATACCAGAAATAGCGTCCGGCACATAGTAAGTGCTCCATTATTATTACCATTGTTTGAACCTACCCCAGAATGTAAGCTCTACACAGAAAGGGATAATCATTGTTTGTCCTCTGGTGTACCTCTTGTACCCAATACTGTGCCTAGCATGTGACACATACTCAAGAAACATATGTTGAATGAGTGGATTAATTAATGAATCCGTGAAATAATTCTCATCTTTAGCATCCTCCTCCTCTCCAAATCCTCTACTGCCTATTAGCTTTATACCTCACAGAAAAACTTTGTGGTGCATCAATGAAAATTCCCCAACCCTTACCCTCTTTGCTTTACCTCTGTTTGTTACGCCCTTTCATGAATTCTTTTCTCTGACAAGTTTGACTCTGGCAACAACCACTTCAACTAGCCTCTCGGGCCAGGCAGAAGTAGGGGGCCGGAGTCGGGTACTGGGAGCGGGGCGTGGCCACCACGTCGCAGAACGCAACTGCGCCTGCGTAGGCTGCGGCAAAGCATAGCTCTCTGAGGGTTGCGTTTATTGCTGGCTGGTGTTTGTGTAGGAGGATCGCCCCTCTCACCAGCTCTCACTTCTGATCCGCGCAGCTCCCGGGTCTCTGGCTTCAACTTTGTGCTGAGGCGCCGACACACCTACCATCCTCTCTCCGACGGATCGCTGACCTCCCCATTCCTGTTCCTGTCTCCTGGAACCATGTCTCTGGTAAGCCAGAATGCGTGCCACCGCAACGCAGAGACCACTGTAGATTACAGCGACTTCCATGGTGAGATGCAGGCTACTAATGCCTCCGGGTCCCCCACCTCCATGCTAGTTCCTGATGCTCCCCAGGGCCCTCAGGCGCCAATCGACTCTCAGGGTGCTAGCGCTTGCCAGGCTGCGCAGGATCCGAATGACCTCGAGGTGCTGATAGATGAGCAGTCCCGACGTTTGGGGGCGCTCAGGGTCCACGACCCTCTAGAAGACAGGTCGATTGCTTTGGTGAACTTCATGCGAATGAAAAGCCAAATCGAGGGGTCTATTCAGCAGACAGAGATGCTAGAGTTCCTCAGAGAATACTCAGATCAGTTCCCTGAGATCCTCAGACGAGCCACAGCCCACCTGGAACAGGTCTTTGGGTTGAACCTGAGGGTTCTTGATCCCCAGGCTGACACCTACAACCTAATCAGCAAACGGGGTCTCCAGACCACTGATTGGATAGCAGACTCCCTGGACATGCCAAAGGCAGGTCTCCTGGCCTTGGTCCTAGGCCACATTCTCCTGAATGGTAACCGAGCAAGAGAGGCCTCCATCTGGGATCTGTTGCTAAAGGTTGATGTGTTAGATGAGCCCCAGAGGATCAACATCCCTTTTGGGAACACAAGGAACCTCCTAACTACTGACTTTTTGCATATGCGGTTCTTGGAGTACTGGCCAGTGTATGGCACTAATCCCCTCGAATTTGAGTTCTTGTGGGGCTCTAGAGCCCACAAGGAAATCACAAAGATGGAAGCCCTGAAGTTTGTGGCAGAGGCCCATGATGAAGAGCCCTGGAGCTGGCCAGAAGAATATAATAAGGCCCTGGAAGCTGACAAGGCCAAAGAAAGAAGCCAGGCTGCTGGCTTGGAGTTCTGGTCAGAGGACACTATGAATGATAAGGCAAATGATTTGGTCCAGTTGGCCATTAATGTCACAGAGGAGTTGCTGCCTATACATCAGGATGAGCTGTTGGCTCACACTGGCAAGGAATTTGAGGACGTGTTCCCAAATATCCTCAGTCGAGCTACTCTAATCCTTGATCTGTTCTATGGGTTCTCTCTGATTGAGGTTGATACCAGTGAGCACATTTACCTCCTTGTCCAGCAGCCAGAATCAGAAGAAGAGCAAATGATGCTAGAGAGCCTGGGGAGACCCACTCAAGAATATTTGATGCCAATCCTGGGTTTGATCTTCCTGATGGGCAACCGTGTCAAAGAGGCCAGTGTCTGGAATTTGCTTCGGAGATTTGGTGTGGATGTAGGGAGAAAGCATGCCATCACCTGCAAACTTATGAGACAGCGCTACTTGGAATGCAGGCCACTGTCCTATTCTAATCCAGTTGAATATGAGCTTCTGTGGGGTCCTCGAGCTCACCTTGAAACCACCAAAATGAAAGCCTTGGAGTACATGGCCAGGCTCTACAGAAAGCAACCACAGGACTGGCCAGAGCAATATAGGGAGGCTGTTGAAGATGAGGAGGCCAGAGCCAGGTCTGAGGCAACTGCTATGTTCTTCTTTGGCCCCATGTGAAGTCTGGGGGAAGTGTGTCACTTCAATTGGGTGGCATCAATTAAAGGGGCCCTAGGGAAATGGGCACTGGGGCACCAAATCAGAAGCTGGGCAGGGTTGGGGTGAAAAGTACACATTGTGCTTGCTATTTGTGTTCCATTTCTAATAGTATTTCCTTCCTTTTAATATACCCTTGAATTAGATTCATGATCAGTGTTTATAAATGAAATTGCTCATTTGCCATTCCTGTCTTGTTTCAATATAAAAGTTCACATAGCTGCATAAAATGTAGTGGTAATATTTACATCTTTCTATGATGTGGAAGAGAATATACAGTTGTTCTTTAACCGTTTGAAATAATCAGTAAAATGGTCTGGTACAGGAGTTAAGTAACAACAGTAATAACATACCCACAACAAAAACAAACACAAAATCACTCATCTGTTGATGTTCTCCCATCGTGTCTATGGTTTTATTTTTTTTTAATATTGGCATTTACCTGTATTTGCTTTGTGATTCCAGAGTGTAGTGAAAAATAAAAGTATAATGAATAAGGCTCCATGCTTAAGCACTCTTTTATTCAACAAACATTTATTAAGTACCTGCCATGCTCTAAGCACAGTTTTTATGCTGGGAATATAAGGGTGAGGAAGGCCCAGCTGAGCCCCAGGGATTGAGGGGGAGGGGCTGTGGAAGTAAACCAACAATTATTTCTGTGGCAAGTAGTATAATAGGGGTAAGCTCAGAGAGCTATGAGAGTTTACAGGAGTAACTCCCAACTAAACTTTGGGTTCTGGGAGGGGATGGTGAAGGGGAAGGGGTGTCAAGCAAAGGGTGAGTGCGGGAGTGGTCAGGGGTGGTGGCAGGGGAGGATGAAGTGGTATGGAGAGCTGGGACAAGTTAACCTTTAGTGACTTCTATTGTAAGACCTGAGGTTGGGGAGAGGGAGGGAGGGAGGACTAGTCCGTGGAGTCAGGGGCAGTATGTAAAACAGCTTCGCAGGATTTACGTGTAGCTCAGAAAGACAGTGTTGAGTTCAAGAGAAGTATGGGAGAGATAAACCTGTGGCAGAGATAACAAAGGTCCATATCCTCAGAGAGTGGGTCTAGGAATCAACAATGGTTCTCCTGAAGCCAGCTGGTCTTGGATCGCGGGTCAGATGGAACAATCCACCTGGAGGAACTCTGAATGGCAACCTCTGCCTGCGCTCTTTATTTCTGCACTCAAGCCGTTAAGGTGAGTGTTGGTATTTTGGTTCTCTTCATTCAGATGCCGGATCTTGCAGCTTCTAACCCTGCTCGGGGCTCTCCCCAAGCCTTCCCTAGAGCACAGGCAGCTAACAATTTCTGTAAGGAAGCCTTGGCTCAGTGGTGGATGTTATATGTAAAGTCACCTATAACGCGAGGTGGCGGGGGTAGAAGGGGGCTGCCTATCAGTGGTGTAGGTTTTATGCTTCCTCACCTCCTGGCACCCACAAGCTTTCTGCCCTTTCATCCGTTTAATCACTAGGGGTTACCCTCAACTGCCACCTCCTATAAGATGGGAGAGAGGACTTCCCTCACATTTTCGTCAGCCTCAGGAAGAGAACGACATAACCGTCTCGCTGGGGGGAGGGGACAGAAAGACGGGAGATACACCCTTTCGGCCCCCAAGTCCAGCAGCCGTGCAGAAGCCAAATTAGAGCTCCTTGCTTGGGGAAGCCACTGCGCAGGCGCACTCCGCAGTTGCCTGGGAGATATAGGCCCCACTATTCTCTGAGATCTTCTCTATCTCTGCATTCCGAGGAAAACTGAATGCTAAGGGCGGGATTTCCGGTGACAAGAAAATGAGTAACTGGAGAGAAAGGGGTTTTGAAAAATAGGATGGGGTGGAGTTGAGAGGCAGGAGAATATCCAACTCGAAATCTGGGACCTTGAAATAGGGTACTGCCTCCATGCTAAACTGAGAGCCTCTCATTCTTCAGCCTCCTTGGACCTTTAATCTGTACATGCTTGTGGGGCGGGGGAAAAGGGGCAAGCTGATTAAAGTGCCAAGTTTTTCTTGCTCTGATTTTTTTTTTGGTTGGGGGGATTGGTAGACTCCTGGATCCTCAGGCACATCAGTTCTTCTGGGGGCACCAGTTGAGAGAAACTTGCCAAGGGGAAGGTGTAGCATATGGACCAACAATAATGTAAAGCTGCCAACTTTTTTAGTACTAAATATGTGCCAAGCACTATGCTGGATTCTTCACTTTCTTTAGCTCCAATCACTCCACCAATTCTCCAAAAAGCATTTTAATAGTCCCATTTGACACTAGGAATCTGAGGCTTAAGTAATGTGCCCAAGGTCACACAGCCAGTCAATGACAGCTGGGATTAGAGTTTAAGGCTGCCTTTGGCTACAATTCACCCTGTTTACAGTGCATAGCATCACAGGCCCCCTCCAGCCTTTGCTGTGTTCTCACTCGAATTTGTTGACTCTCAGAAAATATAAGGAAGGGCTATATGCCAGGCTGGAAGGGGCAAGATGACAGCCCTCCAAAAGAGGATGAAAGTGAGGCTGAAATTTCTCCAGGCTCTTCCTTGTTCCATTACTCGGGCTCCCTGAGAGCTTTGTAGGTGTGAAATGTGCATTTCTGTCCAATCTCCCTGCTTTGTCCTAAGAATCTTCCCCACTTTGCTCTCTTCTGAAAGCTTCCAGCCTTATATGCTGGCTTTTACCCAGGGCGAGTCAAATATCACTATTTCTGAGCCTCCAGAAGTGTTGGCAATGTTTTTTGTAATCCTGAAAGAACAATGACCTGACAGAGCTCTTGCTTTGCCCAGGGGAGCTCTTGCTTTGCCCAGCTCAGGATAAAAAAACAGAAGTGGGAAATAGACTCTGTGTCATACATGCCACATGTAATTTCCCAGAAGTAACAAAGGTGAGGTTGTATACCTATGGTAAGGGAAAGGGTGTAGTTATCTTAGTGGCTACAGCCATTCCTTTGAAGGTCATGCGAGGCCTGGATACTCTCCTTTATTCACGTACCAAATTAGAATTAGCACCCCTTAGGAGAAACACTTAGGGGTGGAAATGAGCGTATGGCAAACAAGACTTACAAAGGATGTTGTATGTATTACTGCGAAGTACAATCTCCGTTAAGCCTTTAGAACACCAGACAAAATACCCTTCTTATCTGTGTGAATTAGTTTGGAAAATGGTACAGTCTGAGTTCATTTGCAGACTCTTTGAGCTATTGATACCCACTAAGTTTTGAACTTTTGGCCAAGATGGGGCTTGCCGACTGGGTGTTGGTTAGATATGTATTGCATATGCATCATCCTGTATATACAGTGCTATCCAGAGTCCCCTTTGATCTATGACTGGGATCATTGCTGGAGAAAATAACATTGAGAATACATTCATGTTCAGTTGCTGAGGCCAGGAGCACCCTCTTTTGGAGAGGATGGGTGGTTAGGGAAGCCTTTTCCTGCCCTTCTCTTCATCAGTTTCTGTATACTAGTTGTCACAAATAAGCAATACAATCCAAGGAAAAGCTGAGCTGGACTGACAAATGTGGACTTCATGCCAATTCTCCCAGCCCCAGGATTGCTGCCCCTAAACCCTCTGGTACCAACAATCTAGACCAGCCTGTAAGTACCCTTCAGGTTCAGACAAGGACCCTACAGTCTCCTCCTCCCTTCCTAAGGGTATCTCCATACCGTGAGATTTCTCACTCAACAGGCTTTCTCTTCCCCTTCCATGAATACTCAAAAATGTCTTAAGGAATTGTCTGCAGGCAGGGTTTGAGGCTAGTTGCAAAGAAAGCTGTAAAAGAATTACCAGAGTAGGCCCTCCTCCCTGAGACATTTTTGTTCTAGTCCCCATATGAACACACTAAGCATAAGGAGGGGACAGTATATCAGAATGGCTATGAACTCTGGATCTGGACAATGCTGGCTCTGTCACTTCCTAGCTGTGTGACCTTGGGCAAGTTACTCAACATCTCTTTCTAGACCACTCAAAGCTGTTTTCAAGAAATTGATAGAAAAGCCCAGGGTCACACATTTATTATTTGATAATGTCAGAACTATAACCCAGCCCAATTGTATCTTAGTCTATTGATATTTCCAACCTACACCACTGCTTTTAAGACTGCTACTTGTCAGCACCTTGGTAGCTGAGTTCAAATGGTTACTGGCTTCTTAGACTTACTAGTGTTTGTTTTCTTTAGTAAATATTTCAGGTAAATATTAGCCCCAGGTAGTTATGAATTACTGAGGTTTAGCTGCATTGGTAATATATTCTTTATATTCTTTGCAGACACCTATCCACAAGACACTTTTTTAGGAGCTCATGTGTGGTCTCTTTAAGTAGGCCTCAGTGACCTACAGATAATCACTTGCTCTATATACCACTCCAGGAGTCCCAAACAGTGAGGATGACTTCTCTTATAAGGAGGCAGGGTTAGGAAGGGATTTGGGATCTGAAGCCTATGGTCTGAGCAGCCTATCTCAAATTGCCTTTCTCCTGAAAGCACTTGGTTTGGCATGGGCTGGCCAGGTAGAGCATCTGTCCTCTGAGTGTCCACTTCCCTTGAAATATAGAAGAGAAGGAGGATGTAGAAAGGGAGGACACAAGAATGGTCATTGCTTCTGAAACTGCCCTCTGTTCTGAAGCCTCAACCACACCTCAGAGAAGCTTCCCTGCTGGTGAGGGCTGCAGGGTACAGGGTGCCCTGGAATGGCCCCAGCCTGGATTGCTCTCCTTCTGCAAGACAAAGAGGAATGCTGTCCTAGAAGAAGATGTTCATTATTCCAGACAGTGAGGGAGACCACCCTGAGATCCAGCTAAGGAGGCACACATCACTGCTCTCCTTTCTCTGGATTGGGGGCAGGGTTGGGGAGAGTATAAGGCCTAGGAGGGAGGAAGTAAGGAGAGGGAGCTTTGGCAAAACTGGTAACCATTTTAGATAATGTCTTCTCACACAAATATGGCCATGGACATCCTCAAAGTTCCTAACAGGGACATACTGAGTGAAGAGAAGTTGATCACCAGCTCTGACAGGGAACAAACTGGCCCCTGAGGTCAATGGCAACCCTACCAACCCGACCAACAAGGAGCCAGACCCAGCTCAGCCCAATCCTCAGGTAGTTCCACCTAAGACTGTCTTGGCCCCTGAGACTCACCTACACTGGAGGAGCCCCCTGGATGTCAGGCTTGTCCAAATGTCACCTACCCGGTTCAGTTTAACCAGCAATTGCTGAATACCTGGTATATGCTGGCCTTGTTATATTAGATACTGAGACACAGGGATGATTCAGATAAGGCCCCTTCCTTATCTGTGTTCCAACTCTCTATTCACCTTTGAGCCTGGTCAACTATATGATCAATTTATTAAGATTTTTATTTCAATGTGTACCTTTTTCATTTCTAGAATTTCTAATTGTTTCTTTTTCAAATATACCTTATTTTAAAAAATAAAGACCCTGTTCTTTTCTTACAGATTCCAGTCCTCTTTTCATCTCTTTAAACATTTTAAGCAGTCTTATTTTTTTCCAGTTCTTTTCATATTTGTCTATTATTGCTTATTTCTTTAGTTGTAAATTCTGCATTTTGTTGGGTCTGCCCAGTATCTAATGGTGGTGAGTTTTTGTATGTGCGTTATAACTTGTATCTGTGTGCTAATCTTTAGCTGGCATTACCTTCTGAGAGACTCTCTAAGGCTGCCTCTGCTGCCAATCTCTCCCTCTTGGGGAGGAAGGATGGAGTTATGTGCTGTCTGGTGCAGCTGTTCTACCCCAGTCCTTCCAGCACAGATACAATGTCTTTCTGAGCTTGAAGGCTCTCTTGCGCTCTGCTGAAGAGAATACCTCCTGCCCCATGGAAGCCTTGTCCTGTATATATGTCTTTAAGATATTTATCCAAATCTCTGTTGTCTTTTATCACTCAGTGCTCTTATAGTTTAATCCTTTTATAAATCTTTAGTGTCACTTAATGGGATTTTGGAAAGAAGAGGAAAAGAGGGATATAATCTTGCATCATGACCAGAACACAACTTTTATTTTAATAGGTAAAAGGTGAAGTCAATCTAAATTCTCACAGCAAATATTTTGGTTTTACTTGTTAATATAATTAGAGACCCTCCTTTTAATGGAACAGTATAAAATATTTGGGAATGATGGAGTAGAGGCTATTAAAGAATAACAAATTATGGTTAATATATATTGTTAAGTACAAAATACAAGCTATGAAACAACGGAGTCAATATTATCTTGCAAAAATGTATGTGTAAATAATGGAAATATATTTCCTTTCAAACTGATGAATAGTGGTGTGGTAGACAAAATAACATTTCCTCAAAGATGTCCACGTCCTGATCCCTGAAACCTGTGAATATGTTACTTTACATGGCAAAAGGGACTTTTCAGATTGATTGAATTAAGGAAATTGAATTGGGGAGATTATCCTGGATTATCCAGATGGACCCAATGTTATCACAAGAGTCTTTATAAGAGGGTGGCAGGAGGATCAGAGTTAGTAGTAGGGGATGTGACAAATGAAGCAAGAGGCTGAAGTGATGTGAGGTGGCTACATTAAGTATTAACATAAAAATTTTGAGGAAATGCTTGTGTCCTGTACCCTGCAGTTTCATTTCTAAGAATGGATTTTGAGAAAACATTCTTGGATGTGAGCTTACATTTGGTTTGAAAGTATCATCCCAGGCTTAATTTAAATGATGAAAAACACCAACTAAAACCAACCTAAAACACCAACTAAATCTTCAATAATATTTGATTGGTAAGGAAAATACAGGTCTTTCTATGTAATGGGATGACATAAAGACATCAGAAATTATGATATTCAATAATGGTTAATAGCAAGAAAGTTCGTTTAGGAAACAATATTAACAGTGTGACTCAATTTCTATGGAATAAAAAAGGACTATTTCTCCAGCCACATTATAATCTTATTTATCTTTGGTTAGTGCTTTTACAGGTGATTTCTATTTTTAAAAATATATTCTAATGTTCATTTTCTTAATTTTCCACACTGGAATTATATTTGTTCTAATGAATTGAAGAAAACACCAAAGGCACACTGTGATAACCTCTTTCTTTTGAAAAGTGAAAAGGAATTTAAACGTTCTAAATGAGGGTTGGGTTGAGGAGACAATCTTTTATGCTGTGGGTGGGAGCATACATATGAACAGCCCCTTTGTGGAGGGTCTTTTGGCAGCAAAATAACACTTTTGAAGGTTTTATCAGGAAATAATCCTGCAGATAAACATAGATCTGGCTATATGGATTCCATAGAAATATTGATTGATCAGGCTAAAATATGAAATGATATTAAAACCAAAAATTAGTTACAGAAAATAGGATTTGTTAATTAAATTGAATGGAATTCTGTCATTGTACAGGAAGGAGCAGAAAAATATTTAAAGGCACATAAATGCTGAAGATTTCTCATTTTGTGATAAACAGCAAATATTTGGTATGATTATATTTTTGTAAAAATAGGCATATATACATAAAATTTATGCAATGGAAATTAATGCTCTTAAAGTTTGGTCACATCTCTATGTTGCATGGAATTCTGGTGATTTTTTTATCTTCTTATCCTGATTTATTATTTGCCTACAGCAAAGTACTGTCTCTTGTGTAATAACATTTTAAAGCCTATACAAAACAATAAGAACCAAGTAGTTTTAATTAATTAAATGGGCACAGACCCAATATAATTAAAGGTACCCAATGGAGGCATTCACTTGGGCACTGTATCATATTACCCATGGGACCCTATATTGGAGCAACTTCAATGAAAGCCATTTGGCAACATTTCATTCGAAGCTCTGAAATATACAGGTACTTTCAAAGTGCCACTTAATGTTGTGAAATCTTTGCCTCATAAGTAATTCTGGATATCAGCATGAATTTAAATACAATGATGTTCTGTTCACCACCACCTATTTAAATTGGGAACAATTTGAATCACCTTTACTCAACAATGATGGAGAGGGTTGAGAAAGTAGGAATCATTCACGGGAATTTAAGGTACTACAAGCATTGCAAATTATGCCATAGAAGAATTTTTTTTAACATCTTTATTGCAGTATAATTGCTTTACAATGGTGTGTTAGTTTCTGCTGTATAACAAAGTGAATCAGCCATATATCCCCATATCCCCTCCCTCTTGTATCTCCCTCCCACCCTCCCTACCCCAAGAATAATTTTTAAAGACATGGAAAATTGAAAAAAATTGAAAAATAGGGTTTTTAAACATTTTGTTTTGAAATAATTACTGATACACAGGAAGTTGCAAAGGTAGTACAGAGAGATTCTGTGTACTTTTCACCCAATAATTCCCAGTGGTTACTACTTAAATATATCTAGAATAATATCAAAACCAGGAAACTGACATGGATATAAATGTACGTGTGTAGTTCTACGTCATTTCATCACATGTAACTACCACCACACACAAGATATAAAACTATTCCATCCCAACAAACATTTCCTCCTTGATACCCCTTTATAGTCAACATCCACACTCTACCCCACATACACTGCTGCCATCCCTTATCCCTGGTAACCACTGATCTGTTTTCCATCTCTATAATTTTGTCATCTCAAGTAGCTTATAAAAATGGAATCATATAGCATGTAAATTTTTGAGATTGGCTTTTAAACTCAGAATAATGCCCTTGGGATCCATCTAAGTTGTTGCAGGTATCAATAGTTTGTCCCTTTTTACTCCTGTGTAATATTCCATGGTATGAAAACCACAGTTTAGCCATTCACCCACCGGAGGACATTTGGGTTGTTTCCAGTTTTTCACCATTACAAATAAAGCTGATATGAACAAAATTGAGGAAAATTCCCTTGGATTCTTTATTTTATGACAGTTTTTATCATAAATGGCTGTCGAATTTTGTGAAATGCTGTTTTTTTGCATTTGAATATATGATTTTTCTCTTTAGCCTGTTAATATAGTGGTCTACATTGATTTTCAAATATTGAACAAGCCTACATCCATGAAATAAACTCCACTTAGTCATAGTGTATAATTTTTGTATGCACATATTATAGCTTAATTCTATTTGCCAATTTTTTTAAAGAATTTTTGCATCTATATTCATGAGTGATACTGGTGTGTCATTCTCCTTTTATACTTTGTATGCTGGGATTTGGTGTATGTTGGCAATATTGACTTTGTTAGAAGGAATTGAGAAGTAGTCCCTCCTCTTTTATATTTCCTGGGAGTTATTATTCAAATTGATATTATTCAAATATTTTAGAAAATTCTCCAGTGATGTCATCAAGGCCTGGAGTTTTCTTCTTTGGAAATCTTTTTAACAATTTACCTTAACTCCAATAGGGCTATTCAAAGTACTTATCTCAAACTGAGGTAGTTGTGGTAGTTTCTGCTTTTTGTTTTTTCCTAAGTTGTAAAATGTATGTATTTAGAGTTGTTCATAGTATTCCCTTGTTATCCTTTTGACATCTGCAGCGTGTGTAGTGATATCCACTGTTTCATTACTGATATTAGTAGTTTGCATCTTCTACTTTTTTTCTTGCTAGATTTTTGTCAAATTTATTAATTTTCTTAAAGAATTGGCTTTTTGTTGTATTGTTTTTCTCTACTGATTTTCTGATTTTAATCATGGATTCATTTGAAGCTTACTTTAAACTTCTGGGTGTTTAGATTTCCTGTTTTCTTTCTGTTGTTGATATCTAGTTTGCTTTCCTGTGTTCAGAAAACACACTGTGTATGATTTCAATATGGAAAATTTACTGAGGTTTGTAATAAGGCCCAGGGCATGGTCTATCTTATTATATATTCTGTTGGCATTTGAAAAGAGTGTGTATTCTGCTCTTGTCAGGAAGAGTGTTCTCTAAAAGTCTATGAGATCCTGTTGACTCATAGTGTCATTGAGTTCTTCTATATCCTTAATGAATTTCTGTTTAGCTGTTCTATGAATTGCTTAGAGGAGTCTTGAGGTTATCAACTATAACTGGAGATGTGTCTATTTCTTCTTTCAGTTCTATCATTTTTTGCTTCATACATTTTGCAGCTATTGTTTGGTACATACACATTAGGACAGATATGTCTTCTTGGTTGATTTATTATTTTATTATGTAATTTTCCCCTCTCTCCTTGAAAATTTTCCTTGCTCTGACATCTCCTTTATCTGATATTAATATAACCACTCTTGCTTTTTGTTAATTAATGAGTGTGTTGTATAACTTTTCCCATCATCTTACTTTCAAAGTATCATTATACACTGTATCATTATATTTGAAATGAGACTTTTTGCAGATAGCATATAGTAGGGTGATGTTTTTTTAATCCACTCCGCCAATGTCTGTCTTTTAGATGGTGTATATAGACCATTTACATTTAATATGATTTTTATATAAAAGGTGTAAGTATGCCTTTTTATTTTTTGTTTTCTGTTTGTTCTCCCTGATTTTTATTTGTTTTCTTTATCCTAGCTTCCTCTGAGTTACTTGGACATTTTTTCAAATTCCATTTTGATTTATCTATAATGTTTGTGGATTTACCTCATTGTATAGCATGTTTAGTGGTTTCTCTAGGTATTATAGTACATATACATATATAACATCACAATCTACTGGTGTCAATTTTTTTCCACTTTAAATGAAATGCAGAAAACTCACTTCCCTTTACATGATTTTTTTCTTTTTTTAAAATTGAAGTATAGTTGCAATGTTGTTTTACCCTTTACATTCTTTTAGTCTCCCTAGTTATAATAAGATTTTTGTAAATATTTCCACTACATACATTGAGAACTACATCAGGCAGTGTTATAATTTTTGCTTTGACTTCAAACATAATTTAGAAAACTCAAAAGGAGAAGGATATTATATTTACCCACTTTTAAAAATCAATTATTTTTTCTTTCTTCATAATGTCCCAGTATTCCTTCTTTGATCATTTCCTTTCTTATTAGAAAACTTCCTGCAGCCATTATTTTAGGGTAGCTCTGTTAGAGACAAATTCCTTAGCTTTCCTTTTTCATAGACTGTCTTGATTTCCCCTCCACTACTGAGGGATTTCTTCCCACTAGATATAGAATTCTGGTTCTATAGTTCTTTTCTTTCAGCACTGAAAAATTTTGTGCCACTACATTCTGGTCTTTATGGTTTGTGATGACAAATCCATTGTCATATGAATTGCTTTTCCCTACACCTAATGCTTCGTTTCTTTCTGGATGCTTTCATGATTTTTTTTCTTTGTCTTTATTTTTCAAAATTTGATTATGATTTGTTATGGCATGTTTCTTAGGGTTTACCATGTTTATTGTTCACTCAGTTTCTTGACTCAGCAAGTTTATGTCTTAGAATAAATGTGGTAATTTGTAGCCATAATTTCTTGAAATATTTTTAGCCCACTATCTTTATCTTCTCCATCCAGGATTCTAAGGACATGAATATTAGATATTTTGTTATACTGACACAAGTTCCTCATGCTTTTTTTTAGTATATATTTTCTCAGTTTTCCAGATTGGGTGAATTCTGTGGTTTTGTCCTCAAGTTCACTAACTCTATACTCTGTCCACTCCATTCTGCTATGGGGCATTCATTGAGTTTTTCATTTTGGTCATTGCATTTTCTAGTTATAAAATTTCCATTTGGTTCTTCTTTATATTTTCTGTTTCTTTGATGATAGTTTCTATTTCTTTGCTGAATCTTTCTATGTTTTCATTTGTTTCGAAAATGTCACTGCTTGTTGAAGCATTTTTACTCCTTTAAAATTCATGTCAGATAATTCTAACATTTGTGTCATTTCAGTGTTGACATTTGTTGATTTTTTTTCCTTTTCACAGTGAGATCTTCCTGTTCTTTTCTATGTCATGTGATTTTCTATTGAAATCTGAATATTTGGTTATTATATTATAAGATTGGATCTTATTTAAATCTTGTATTTTTAACAGGCCTCTTCTGTCACAACTCCAGTGGAAGGAGGGCAGGATGCTGCCTTTTTATTTACATGTGAGACAAGACCAGGTTTCCAACTTGGCTGCCACTAAAATCTGGGGGAGAAGAGGATCCTTATTCCAATGGACAGTGGTGGGAACCTCACTTCTCCACTTGAGCTCCACTTTAAGCTCCTTACTACATCTCTGGTGATACCACCCTGGCAAGGAGTTATAAGGGTGATGCATTATGCCTTCCTACTGTGCCTCTACTTACCCTGTGGAAAGAGTTAGCCTTATTACTTCTGAGTGATGGTGAAAGCCATGAAGCCCCTCTAGGTCTCCTCTGACACAACCCCATTGAGGAGGGGTAGAAGTACCTCATAATCACTGGGTGGGGCTAGTGGGGCAGGCTTCCCACATAATTACCATTGACACACAGGTATGGTGTCTTCTTACTTATCAGTGAGATGAAAATCCCTGATCCTGCGTGGGTCTGCTCTAATACCATCCATTAAGGGTGGTTACAGTGCCTCATTCTTGCCTGGTAAGTGTGGAAGTCTAGGTTCTCCACTGAGTCTGTTCTAGTGAGGGTGGTAATGGGACTGCAGAGTTTTGTGTGTGTTGGGCTGGAGTAGAGTGATTATTTTCTGAAAGTTGTCTGTCTTGTGAGGTGCTTATTTCCTCATACTGTGACTAGAGAGAGTAGGTTTAATCTGGACTTTTTATGTTTGTGCTCACTGAATTTCCCAGGTTTCTGGTATCACTGGTACCAAATAGGGAGGTATAAGCCAAAAATCAAACACAGAGAATTCACCATGATGTTGTTCCACAGGTCCTGGGGTCCCTTGTCAGTCTGCCTTATTTTCTGACATTACAGAATTTTTTTCTGATTGTTTAATTGTAATGTCCAGGTTTTTTAAGCTGAAATTGGAAGCAGAAATAGGGTAAATTAAGTATACTCCATCAGCTCAGAAGCAGAAATCTCTATAAAATATAGTTATAAGAACTATGAATGAGTAAATGACTGAGGAAAGGGTAATAGTTCTGTCACAACTCCAGTGGAAGAAGGGCAGGTTGCTGCCTTTTTACTTACATGTGAGACAAGTCTACATTTCCAACTTGGCTGCCACTAAAATCTGGGGAAGGAGAGGATCCTTATCCCTATGGGCAGTGGTGGGAAGCTCACTTCTCCACTTGAGCTCCACTTCAAGCTCCCTACTACATCTCTGGTGATAACACCCTGGCAAGGAGTTATAAGGATGATGCATTATGCCTCCCTACTATGCCTCTACTAACCTGATGGAAAGAGTTAGCCTTATTACTTCTGAGTGTTGGTGAAAGCCATGAAACCCCTCTAGGTCTCCTCTGACACCACCCCATTGAGGAGGGGTAGAAGTACCTCATAATCACTGGGTGGAGCTAGTGGGACAGGCTTCCCACATGATTACCACTGACACCACAGGTATGGGGTCTTCTTACTTATCAGTGAGATGAAAGTCCCTGATCCCCAGTGGGTCTGCTCTAATACCATCCATGATGGGTGGTTAGAGTGCCTCATTCTTGCCTGGTAAATGTGGAAGTCTAGGTTCTCCACTCAGTCTGTTCTAGTGAGGGTGGTGATGGGACTGCAGATTTTTTCTGTGTTGGGCTGGAGTAGAGTGATTATTATCTAAAAGTTGTCTGTCTTGTGAGGCTGCTATTTCCTCATACTTTGACTAGAGGGAGTAGGCTTTATCTGGAATTTTTATGTTTGTGCTCACTGAATTTTCCAGGTTTCTGGTATCACCAGTACAAATAGGAAGGTATAAGCAAAAATAAAACACAAGGAATTCACCATGATGTTGTTCCATGGGTCCTGGGGTCCCTTGCCAGTCTGCCCTATTTTCTGACTTTACAGAAATTTTTTGTGATTGTTTAATTGTAATGTCCAGGTTTTTTAAGCTGAACTTGGAGGCAGAAATAGGGAAAATTAAGTATCCTCCATCTGCTCAGAAGCAGAAATCTCCATACAATATAGTTGTAAGAAGTATGAATGAGTAAATGACTGAGGAAAGGGTAATAGTGATAAATATAAGAGCATGTGGAGAATGGCTCTATTCCTATTAAAAGGTTATATATGATATATCATAGGTTGTTTACACACGTGTGTATGTATATTTACACGTACATACACACATACATACATAAATACACACACACAGGAGTTATATCCAAATTTAAAGTTTTTCCTTGATGTTGTATGATTGCAGTTTTTTTTTTTTTTTTTGCGGTACGCGGGCCTCTCACTGCTGTGGTCTCTCCCACTGCGGAGCACAGGCTCCGGACGCGCAGGCTCAGCGGCCATGGCCCACGGGCCCAGCCGCTCCGCGGCATGTGGGATCCTCCCGGACCGGGGCACGAACCCGTGTCCCCTGCATTGGCAGGCAGACACCCAACCACTGCGCCACCAGGGAAGCCCTGCAGTTTTTATTTTTCTTCAGATTAACTATATTTTCTTCTTTTTTGCTTATCTTTATTCACTGATTTTAATACACAAACTCTAGTATTTGTGAAATGAAAATGTAAACAAGAAAAATATTTAAAGTATTAGATAACTCAGTGCATTTAATATAACAAGTGTTGTAATACTCAGAGTAAGAAATAGTGTGAAGAAATGGGTATTTTCCTCCCAGCCTGCATTAATATAATTTGCCTCATGATATAAAGGACTACTTATCAGTAATGTTTAATTTTTTTATATTAACATACTATGAGCATCAAATTCCACTTGTAGAAATATTTGTATAGCAGTATGATTTCCTACAACGCTGTCTCACAGGAATTATTAGAATTATAATTAACACTGAGTTGTGTTAAGCAAGTATTAAATGTGAGGAATTCATGTGGAAACATCCAGTAGCCAGTTGGATATGTGAGCCTGGGATTTCAGAATCCTCCAGGGAATACCAATCAAATGCTGCTCCCATGCTCAGCCTGTGCGAACATTAAGGATTTATGCTCTCATGCTTGCTTATGTTGGGTTTGAATGAGAAGAGTTTCGAATCAATTGGGTTTATGAATCCTT
>NC_041234.1:52466855-52487871 GCF_002837175.3 Physeter macrocephalus | reverse complement strand
TGGGGAAGTTAGACACCAGTGGAAGAAGACGAAATCTTCACGGTAAACTTAGCATCTTACCAAAATAATTCTTCCTTGACCTTTCTCCTAGCAGTTAGTGAATGCCTCTCCCCAACTCTCAAACTTTTACAGACGGTAGTAGCCCAAAACTGTTTAGGAAGTGGTCCAAAAATTGACATCGTTTTTGTTGTCCTTCATTTTTTATGTTACCTAGTTTCTATGGAACTTAAATCATATCTGCAAGTGGGGAAGGAAGGAGAGTCAGTGCCATGAGCAGGAGAACAAGTAAGAAAGGTTGAAGCAGGGTAAATGAATATGGTAGTGTAGAACAATTTTTATATGTTCTTCCAGTCTTATCCATGCTTGACTGCTCCTCCATATTTTGAATTATACCACCAATTACCTCAGACGGAGTCTCAGAAGTCACAGAATGGTAAGATTTGCAGGTTTGGACAGTGAAATATGGAAAGAGGAATCTACTTGTACAAAATTACAAAGTAAATGGATAGTAACATTACAGACATCTCCTGACTCTCAAAGTTTATTTTTTTTTTAATATCTCCGTGCCATCAGGTTTTTCTTTGTTTGTTTGCTTGTTTTTGGTTGCAAGATTCTTTATTTTGTAAACTATACATATACAGTAAAAAAGAAAATGCATTTTACCTTAAATATTACACAAAGTTAACATTAAAGATTTTTTTCTTAGTGTATATAAATCAAATGGAAAGAATCCAACAACTTTATTTCAGTGGATTGTATCCTGGGAAACCAGCTGACCCACTGTTTAAATGGTGACACCAGTGTGTAACGCCCAACAGGTTTTTCCACTTTTATTCTGGGCACAAAACCAAAGGTCTGATATCCTTAAAAGCGATGGTGTACCAGAAGGGCTCATGATTAATTAACATGCTAACTTAAATACAACAATTAAAGTAATTTTTGTTGCAGTTAAATCTTAAATGCTACTCCACACAATAATCATAAACATGTCCACATGGTAACTATGTAGCAGTAGAAAAAAGAAAGAAAGTATTCTATTTTCTTCATTCCAGCAGCAGTACCTGGACTGGTATTAATTTGTGATTAGGTGTGCCTATCTATGGCCTAATGTCCTATGTGGGGATGCATGCTGAAACCTTTCTATTTCTATTTTGCAAGGCACCATACAGTATGTTCTCTAAGTTTTGACACTAGTAACAAAAATGCATAATTCTTAGATTAAATGCAAATATTTATCTAACATAGGAAATAAAACAAGAATGAAGATTTTTAAGTTTGATATTGGGGCAAATGACAAACTTTTTGTAAAAATATGGTTTAAAAGAATCTTTCCCTTTGTCTTTCTACTTTAAGTTCTGCACCCTAAGTTGCTGGTCAGAAAGATAAAGAAACCTAGAAAGATAAAGAAATCATGTTGGTTAAGATTATCAAACAAATCAACATGAGACTGCTGTCCAAATTAAAATAAAAATTAGAAAGGACAACTATGTTTTTAACTTTCAAAATCCATGGTTTTCCCCTACTGGCCATTTGGTAAGATATCTGGTCACATCCAGAATAACTTCATAACTAAAAAATCACTAAAACTTCATGACTAAAAACATACAAACGTGGTGGAGGTCTCCAGGATGGTGACTTTGTTTTTCTCACTTTGTGCTATTCCCTCACTCACCTCTAAATCACTCCAGCTCTGGGAAGAGTCTGCTTGGAAACTTCAATTAAGGTCATGCATATTTTTATAAAATCCTTAGAATCCACGTCACTAGTATGTTATTGTAGATTCAACTTAGAATTTCTCCCAGAAAAATATCATATATGACCTCAAGCACTGGTTGTTTTGTTTGTGGCAGACTCATATAGATCAGTAGCTCTTCATAACTTTCTCTCGTCTGGCTAGACTCCATAAGTGTTCTCTTTTTCATATAAAAACTCAAAGTAAATGATACTTCTCTAAACATAAAGTTCTATGACTTTAGTTGCAATATTTGAAATAATTATACAAATTATTAAGTGAGTTTTAGAATCATTTTGTTTGGGGGCAAGAAGGTACTCCTCAGTAGGGGATCACTTGGTAAATAAAAGAAACGTAGAATTTGTTGCTCTCAGCTCTCATCCATCAGATGTATCCATCCTGGTCACCACCATCATCATCATCCCCTTCATCCTCATCATCATCTTCAATTTCATCTTCATTGTTCATAATGTCATCTTCATCGTCATCAGCAGCCCATTCACGGAAATCTCCACTTGCAAAATCTCCAGAGATCTCAAAATCAATAGCACAGTCTGCAGCACCGCGCTTCCTGGACCCCACAACTTCCTTTCCATATCGGTCCACAAACCAGCACTGCCCAGTGCTGCCGTGGCACTGCGTTGGCTTGTAGTAACCATCTGCGTCACACTGGGGGACGTACTGTCCGAGGAGCTTCTTCACCCCGAGCCACTTCTGAATACTGCCGAGCTCCGTCTGGCAAGGTGGGTCTTGTTGCCTCTGGAAGCAGTAGCACCACTCGTTGTTGGAGATAGAGCTGTCCTTGTACGTGTCACAGGAGCTGAAGAAGGCCTCCGCGCACCGCTCATTCTTGTCCAGGTAAATGCTCCCAAGCTCCGACTGGTCCAGGAGCAGGTCGTAGTTTGTATCAAGTCTGTTAAACATCAAGCCGAGTGAATCCTTTCAAATTGGCAAAATACTGGTATCAAATCTGCTTCTCTCCGGCCGCAGCGATGCTTTCGTCTTCTTGTTCTGGCCCCCACTCCATGCAGGGCCTTGAATCAGTCCCACAGTCTGCTGGCCATCTCCCTGAGCTCCAGGTCACTGCAGGCTCTCTTCATATTCCTGCTTGAGCCCATGGTCGTATCTGAAGGACACGGGCAACGTCCTTCACACTTGACTGAGATCTGTTTTCCTAAGATGCATGCCTGGTATTCTAGTTTGCACTGAGAAGAGTAGGTATGTCCATCTGAACCACATATGGGGCTGGTAGAGATCCCCGGGCACTGCTGGCAGGTGGATGTCGGGGGACCCCTCCACTGCTTATGCCCAACTCCTGCATCTTTCATACTGTGCGTGAGCCTCCGCTGACTAACGCAGACTGCGGTCTGAGAACCTTGAATAATGCACACTTCGTGGCGACTACATTTCAGCCTTAAGCACGGGTCTTTAGTTGGGTCTAGAGCCCCATCGAAGGCCTTTCCTGGACTCCACGTGCGGAAATAATCATCGTCTCGGAATCGGTTCCACTGTCCGGCCTCCCGGTCGTAGTGGGACACCGTGCTGAGCCATTCTTTGTCATACAGAAAATTGCCGCCCGCCGGCCGGCCCGCCGCCGCTGCCAGAGCCTGCGCGCACCAGGCGCTGTGCACACGCACAGCAGGGCAGGCGCCCGGAGCATCCGCAGCCGCCCCTTGGCTCTGCGCGCCCCTCCGTCCTTCCCTCCCCCATCCACACTCCCCTTCCCCCTGCCATCAGTTTTTAACTGATCTGCTCTAGTAATTCAACCTCTTCACACTGTTCCTCATCTACAATAATGGAATAATAACAGTATTTACCCTGCCAAGCTGTTGAAATGAGCTAATTTCTAGAAAATGGTTAGCTAATTCCCTGACCCACTGTAAATGAATGTTAGCCATTATTATTATATTGGATCATCTTCTCCATCTTCCAGGAGGTAATGGCCCACTCACTGCCAGTTGCACAACTGTTATCTCCTTTTATCCAGCCTGTCATCTTGCATACATGTTTTGAGCTTCCAAATTCTAATTTCTGTTTGGATGTAGAAAGGAAGATATTATAGGTGAGATGGAATAGAATAAGAAAAAGCACTTTGGACTAGTACTTCAGAAATCAGTATTCAGGCTAAAAAATAATACAAATAAATGTATTTATGTGAAACAGAAACAGACTCACAGATATAGAAAAAAAAACTTGTGGTTACCAAAGGGGAGACAGAAGTGGCAGAGGGCAAATTAGGGGTATGGGATTAAGAGATACAAACTACTATACATAAAATAGATAAGTAACAAGGACATATTGGATAGCACAAGGAATTATAACCATAATCTTGCAATGACTTCTAATGGAGTATAATCTGTAAAAATGCTGAATCACTATGATGTACACCTGAAACTAATATAATATTGTAAATCGACTATAAAAAAAAGTAGTCATGAAATTTGAGTTGGCCGATTTTCTGATTGGTTCAATTGTTCTATTCCTGAATCAGGAGTCAAAGAATGAGAGAGGGATAAAGCATGTAGGGTATTGAAAACAGTTCCATTTTGGAGTCCTACAAGCCTGTGTTTGAACCTCAGCTCTGCCTCTTGTTATATATCTTTAGGCAAGTAAGTCACTTAGCTCTCTGAGCCAGAGTTTCTTTACTTGTCAAATATGGCTCATAATACCATACTGATAGAATTACTGTGAAGATTCCTGGGGGAGTAATGCATGCACACATATATACTTTCTCCCACATGTACTGAATAGTCAATAATTGGAAACTATATTACGTACTTTGGAGCTTTGTGGCAATGTTTTACACATTCTGGCAATGAGTTCCTTGTTAGTCTCACTTTTCAGGGTTGTTGCAAACCTTTGTCCTCTTCTGGGTTATTTAAGTCAGCAGCTGGGAGAGCCAGCATCAAGGACTATTCATCAAAGGCTATTTAAACCTGGAAACCCATAAATAAAAATAAAAGACATACTTTTATCAATAGTAGTGACAAAAAAAAACCCTCAAGAGTTTGATGAAAATACTCTGTTAGTGAGACTGTGGGAAAATGTCTTGCTTTGTTGGTGGGAGTATAATTTGGTACGCTTGTTGAAGGCAATTTAGGAAGTCTATCATATAATAAATTCATAAAGCCTCTAAACCGCAACTTCTTTTCTGGAAACTTATCCTACAAACATGCCAGTATTTACAAATGTTTTAAATAACATGTGTGCCAGGTTATTCACTGCAGCATTGTTTGTAATAGTAAAGTCCAAATGTCTATCGTTAGAGTACTCTCTAAATAAATTATGGTACAATCATACAATGATGCTATAAAAAAGAATGAGAAAGTGTTTATACACTGACATGGAAACAACAAAGATATATTAAGTGATTTTAAAATGTTCAGAAAAGTATATATTGTATACTATCTTTTGTGCAAAAATAATGGAAAAATGGGTGGAAGGTTATCTTGTTACTTGAATATACACACACTTGAAATTTACAGAAGAAACAAATAACCGTGATTAACTGAGTGGGAGGTGGAAACTAGGTAGATGGGAGACGAAGTTGTGAAGGACATTTTTCACTACATACTTTAAAATTTTTTGGGTTTCTTTGAGTTTTTAAAAAAAATTTATTTTATTTTGGAGTATAGTTGATTAACAATGTTGTGTTCGTTTCAGGTGTACAGCAAAGTGATTCAATTATACATATAAATGTATCTATTCTTTTTCAAATTCTTTTCCCATTTAGGTTGTTACATAATATAGTATTGAGCAGAGTTTGCTGTGCTATACAGTAGGTCCTTGTTGGTTATCCATTTTAAATACAGCAGTGTGTACATGTCAATCCCAAACTCCCAGTCTATCCCTCTCCCCCACCCTTCCCCCCCTGGTAACCATAAGTTCATTCTCTAAGTCTGTGTCTCTTTCTGTTTTGAAAATAAGTTCATTTGTATCATTTTGTTTTAGATTCCACATATAAGCAACATAATACAATACTTCTCTTTCTCTGACTTATTTCACTCAGTACGCCAATCTCTACATCCATCCATGTTGCTGCAAATGGCATTATTTCATTCTTTTTAATGGCTGAGCAATATTACATTGTATATATGTACCACATCTTCTTCATCCACTCCTCTGCTGAAAAATTTTTGTTTTGATATATGTACATAACCTTTTCAGTACATTTTATTTTTAAAAGACAATGATGAAGCTGAAAAAACTACTTGCAGTATACACGATAAATAGTTAATATCCTATTGTATAGCTTGTTTTACAAATTAAAGTACATCTCTCCAAATTATTTACAAAGACAGTCATTGCTATTTTTTAATAATAGTGAATTGCAATGAGCTAAAAGTGTAATAGGAGAATGAGTAAATAAATGAGAGTATATGGATCTTGGACTTCCCTGGTGGCAGAGTGGTTAAGAATCCACCTGCCAATGCAGGGGACACGGGTTTGGTCCCTGGTCCAGGAAGATCCCACATGCCCCAGAGCAACAAGCCCACGCACCACAACTACTGAGCCTGCACTCTAGAGCCCACAAGCCACAACTACGGAACTTGCGTGCTGCAACTACTGAAGCCCGCATGCCTAGAGACCGTGCTCTGCAACAAGAGAAGCCACTGCAATGAGAAGCCCGTGCACTGCAACGAAGAGTAGCCGCAGGTAGAGAAATCCTGCACGCAGCAATGAAGACCCAACACAGCCAAAAATAATAAATAAAATAAATTTTTAAAAATGATAGTATATGGATCTTCAGCAGGTGGATTATTTGATAAACATTAGAAATATTATTCTTGAAGAAATTTTCCTGACATGAAAAAACATTCATGAATTTGAAACATTGCATAGAAATCTGCAAAGTATTATCACCATTTCATTATGTGTTCATTATGTGTGTGAGTTCATATACGTATAATTACCTAAACTACCTGTAAATAATAGAGAAAATGAACATTGGAAAAAATCATTAAACATCACCAAAATAATAATAGTGAGTGGTCATGAGTGATTTTTCCCCTTGCATTTGCATTTGTGAAATGTTCAAATTTTCAACAATGACAACACATTAGTTTGATGAGGAGGATGTAATAACAAAGTTATTTAGAATATAAAACCCCAGTAGAAAAATGAATAAAGGACGCAGACATTTCAAAGAAAAAGACCCAAATAGATAATAAACAGTGGGAGAAAATATTAAACCTCAGAAGTCATTTTTTAAAAAACAATTAAATAGGGGCTTCCCTGATGGCACAGTGGTTGAGAGTCCGCCTGCCGATGCAGGGGACATGGGTTCGTGCCCCGGTCCGGGAAGATCCCACATGCCGCGGAGTGACTAGGCCCGTGAGCCATGGCCGCTGAGCCTGCGCGTCGGGAGCCTGTGCTCCACAACGGGAGAGGCCACAACAGTGAGAGGCCTGCGTACTGAAAAAAAAAAAAAATTAAATAACATTAAGATAATACTTTATTATTTATCAAATTATAAAAGATTTTAACAAAGGTAACACTCACCATGATGAAGAACAGGGACTTCTCTGCTAGAGAATTTCATTCATCTGTAGAAAACACATTTTCTATATTTTAAAGGCTAGGAAACTGGTTTCTTGCCTGTCATACTATGTGTCCCTTGACCTTAACGACATTGCTAAGAGGCAAAGCCAAGATGAGTAAGGGAAGAAGGGAAATGTTAGTCCTGGTACACATTCAGAGAGCAAACCTGCCTACCTAGACCACCCAGGAAGAGTCAGGGATGCAACATAGGCACTTTCCCCAGTTATATCCTTGAAACCACCAGCTAATCCCATAATATATACCAGAGGGTGGGTGTTATGGTTGCCTAGGAGATTAGGAACATGGGGGAAAGTTTTAAAGCTGCAGACGTCACTTCTCCTGGGCTTTCCTAAGCCTCCAATTCCCTCTCTGTTGCAGGAGTTCCATGTTATAGACAGTTTGTGCTATGTTTCTTCTCATCAGTCCATAAGCTTATTGAATTGGAGCTAGATCCCTCAATGCTTTACTGTCAGAGCTCCTTCTTTCTCCTATTACCAGCACACACTATATACCCCATAAAACAGTCCTCAAAGCAGGAAATAGAAAGGAAAGGGCATCAGTTAAATGGACAATCAGACATAAAGGAGTAACTAAGGAGGGCTTTATCCTAGGGATCCAGGATCTTCCCTGGAGTATGCTGCTCTCTTCTCCTTGGATGATCCTATCCTCATTACATGGACTCTATGTGGTATGATAGTGGATTGAAGGAAGGAGAGACTTGAAAGAAGATTGAGTAATAGTCTGGATTAAAATAGTAATAAATAGTAACAGGTCTCAACATTTATTTAGCACTTATTTTGTACGAGGCACAATTCTAAGCACATTATACATATTAATGCATTTAATCCTCTGAACAACACTATAAGTAGACACTGCTATCGTCCCCATTTTGCATGTGAGGAAACTGAGACAAGGAGAGGTTAAGTATCTAGCCCTACGTCCATAGTGGATTTCCCTAGGTTTGCCACAGGAAGAACACTAGCAGAGTCTGCATGTCCTCTAAATATGCTCAATTATGCCTTATAATTACCTGGGGGTGAAGATCATTTTTTAGGAAAGTAGGAATATGATCATGTGCTGTTAAACTAACCTGTGCAAACCAGGTCTTCCCTATACTTGAAGCTTCTCATTTGGTCTATGAGACAAGAGGTTACTTTACAAATGTTTTGCTACTGCTGTTCCTGTCTACAAGAAATCCTGGGTAACCATTGTTAGATATAACTCAAGCTGTATTTTTTTTTTCTCTCTTGGTGATTCCTCCAAGTTACAGGAATCTTGGCAATTCCTCAAAGATAGAGTGTTTACTCTTTTTAATAGCCACAAAATATTCCATGGCATGACTATGTTTCAATTTAATTTAATTTTAATTTTAAATTTCGATTTAATTCAACCTAATTCAGTAGTTTTTAGTACATTCACAAGGTCATGTAGCCATTACAACTATCTAATTTCAGAGCATTTTCCTCACCACAACAAAAAACCTCTAGTACCCATTAGCAGTCATTCTCTATTCCCCAGACGCTGGCAATCACTAGTCTGCTTTCTTGTGACTGTGGATTTGTCTATACTGGATATTTCATGTAAATGGAGTCATAAAATATGTGTGTGATCTTTTATGTCTGTTTTCTCTTACTTAATTAAGGGTTTCAAGGTTTATCCATATTATAGAGCTCAAATCTGCTGTTTGGCTCCTCTACTAAATTTTTTCATTTTAGTTACTACACATTTTTTTAAATTAATTAATTAATTTATTTATGGCTGCGTTGGGTCTTTGTTGCTGCATGTGATCTTTCTCTAGTTGCAGCGAAAAGGGGTTACTCTTCGTGGTGGTGCATGGGCTTCTCATTGCTGTGGCTTCTCTTGTTGCAGAGCACGGGTTCTAAGCGCATGGGCTTCAGTAGTTGTGACTTGTGGGTTCTATAGCGCAGGCTCAGTAGTTGTGGCACACAGGCTTAATTGCTGCACAGCATGTGGCATCTTCCCGGATCAGGGCCCGAACCCATGTCCCCTGCATTGGCAGGCAGATTCTTAACCATTGTTCCACCAGGGAAGTCCAGTTACTATGCTTTTAAATTGCAGAGTTAACTTTTGATTCTTCTTTATAATTTCTATCTCTTTATTGATCAGTAGTCTCTGTTTAGTGAAACATGGTCCTCGTACTTTTCTTTAGTTCTTTAGACATAATTTTCTTTAGTTCTTTGAGCTATTCAAATTATCTCATGCTGATAGAGTTTTGATAGTTTGTGATTTTTGAGGAATTAGTCCATTTCTTCTAAATTGTCAAATTTTGAGTGTAAATTGTCCATACTGTCAAAGAAAACCAGAGTTTAATAGTAGTTAAAGTGGAAAAGCAGATTTTAATCAGGACTATTGCAATTGGGGAAAAGAGACCTAAGTACAAAACTGGACTCAAATCTGAATACAGCAAGGAAAAGTGGGGATTTATAGCTAAGTAGCAGAGTGGAAGGGTCAGTGGATGGAAAATTACTAAGAGGAAATATCAGAGATAAGGAGTGATTCTGACTAAACTGACTTCACAGGATTTTTGCTAAAGGCAGCCTAGAGGGATCAGATATCACCTGAGGGATTGTGAGGGATGAAGAATTTAATCAGATATCAAGAGTGATCAGATATCTAGAGTGGGGATTTTTGTTAAAGTGACTAACCGGATTCTTGCTAAAATTGAACAATGCAAAGATGAACATAGAAGTCCTAAGGTCAAGGCCTAGCTGAAAAGAGGATTCAGAAGAGTCAATACTATTCTCTTTATTTTCTTTTTAAAGGTTACAGTCTCTGTAATGATTTTCCCTATTTTATGCCTTATAATGGCAATTTATGTCTTCTCTCTTTATTTTTGTCAGTCTTGCTAGAGGTTTATAAATTTTAATAATCTTTTCTAAGAACAAGTTTTTAAAAATAGATTTCCTTGATTATTTTTCTGTTTTCAATTTTATTGACTTTTACTCTTTACTTCCTTCCTTCTGCTTTCTTTGTTTTCATTTTGCTCTTCTTTTTCCAGTTTCTTAAAGTAGAAATGTAGATTATGGATTTAAGATCTTTCTTCTTTTCTAAGGTGAGTATTTAGTGCTATAAATTTCCCTCTCATTACAGCTTTAGCTGCATTCCACATATTCTGTTATGTTGCATTTATATTTTCATTCAGTTCTACTTATTTTTATTTCCTTTCAGATTTCCAATTTGGCCCATTGATTATTTGTAAATATGTTGTCTGTTTCCCAGGTATTTAAAGGTTTTCCTATTATCTTTCTATTGTTTTCTAGTTTTATTACATTATTGTCAGACTATCTATTCTGTATAATTTCAATTCTTTTAAAATTATTGTGGTTTGTTTTACAGCCTAGGAAGTGGTCTATATTCCCTATGCTTCAATGCATCTGTTCTATTCATTTCAATCCCCTCCCTGCATTAATTTGATCATTAAGCATAGGTGAAGTAGGTCTAAGATTTCCCATTTCTCCATTTCCATTTTATTTCTGTAGCTATAGAGAAGCCAAAATTTCAAGAGGAATGCCAAGTTTCTTCTCCTTCTTATTTATTTGGGGTATGTCTGCTGCAGTGGATTTTAGGCCAAGGAAATATCTTCTTAGTTGTTTTTAAAATAATTTTCTATAGGTGGCAGCAGAGTGTCACAAGAAAAGAATCAATCTCTTCTTTCACCCGTTGTGTTAAAAAAAAGAAATAATAGTGGGCACATTTCTGCTGCCTTGAATTCTGGGATACACCCTTGAAAACACATACATGAAATGATGTTTAACATCACTAACCACTAGGGGAATGCAAATCAAAGCCATGATGAGATATCAACCTACATCTGTTGAGATGGCTATTATCAAAAAATCAAGAGATAATGAATATTGGTGAAAATGTGGAGAAAAGGGAACCTTAGTGCCCTGTTGGTGGGAATGTAAATTGGAAGAACTGCTATGGAAAACGGTATGAAGTTTCATCAAAAAATTAAAAATAGAACTACTGTATGATACAGCAATCCCACTCTTGGGTATATATCTGAAGGAAATGAAATCAGTATTTCAAAGAGGTATCTGCACCCCCACATTCATTACAGCATTATTCATAATAACCACAACATGGAAATAATCTAAGTGTCTATAGACAGATGAATTGATTTTAAAAATCTGGTATATATACAATGGAATATTGTTACAAAAAAAGGAAGGAAATCCAATCATTTGGAATAACATGGATGGACCTTGAGGGCATTACGCTAAGTGAAATAAGTCAGACAGAGGAAGACAAATACTGTTTGCTCTCACTTGTATGTGGAATTTAAAAGTAAAACTCATAGAAACAGAGAGTAGAATGAATGATGGTTGCCAGAAGCTGAAAATTGGGGGAAATGGAGAAATGGCAAATAAGGAGTACAAACTTTCAGTTAAGATGAATAAGTTTTGGGAATCTAATATTTAGTGTAATGGCTGTAACAACTTTGCTCTATTCTTGAAAGTTGTGATGAGAGAAGATCTTAAATACTCTCACCACAAAAAAAATATTGTAATTATGTGAGGAAATGGACGTTAACCAAGCTTTTAGTAATAATTTTGCAATATATATGGTATCAAATCATCACCTATACACCTTAATCTTTCATAGTGTTATATGTCAGTTATATCTCAACAAAGTTGGGGGAAAAAGTCTGTCTAGTATATCTTATATCTGGGCTTCCTTGGGGATGGTTTTTGTCAATTCATTTTGTTCTTTTGAATAAGCCACGTTCTCCTGTTTCTCTGTGTGCTCTGTGATTTTTTTAGCTGATAGTTAGGCATTTAGAAATAAAATTCTCCCTCTTCCTTAGGGTTTTCATTATTATCGATATTATTGTTTAAGGCTTAGTTGTCTGTTTGGGGACTTTCATACTATTTTCGCAAAGACTATTCCTTGCCATACATGACTACTGAAGTCTTTGTTCCATTAGCTCATGTTCAACTAATGTTTTGACAGAGATTTTTTGAGTTCCAGGAGCTCACCAAGTCTTTGCAGATTGGCTCTGTGCTTGAGCACGCCTTCAAGACTTAGCAGGGCTTGCTCAGAGCCTAGAGATCAGCCCAAGCAAACTCTTAAGGTCCTGTAAGGTCTTTTCTGAGCATGTGCCTTGCATATTGCTTTCTAAATTCCTACATATGTATGACTGCTTTTGAATGTCCTAATTTCCCAAAGAGTCTCATTTCAACTTCTCTTTCAGGCTTTAGTCTATTGTATGTCTCCACACATAATCTATTGCCCCAGGCATCTGTGGTTCTGTAGCTGCCTTGGAGATTTTATGAGCAGTATCTGCCGTTTTTCACTACTCAGCTCCAAGTTTCATAACTCAGCTCCAAGTTATGATTGTTTTTTAAATCATAATGAACACCTTACATCAGTCCTTCAGCTATCCCCCAGAAAGGATAGAAAAGATGTACACAATACTTTTAAAATAAAGTGTGCTCTGCTACCTCCAGTTTGAATAAGGGAACTGAGAACGAGGCTGCTTCCTCTTTAAAACTAAAACCACTACCTCAGTTGAAAGGGCATGGGGCAAAAGTGAGTAAAACACCACAAAAATTTCCTACTGTTTTGAAGATGGCTTTTCTTGATTAGATAGTTGCATCGTTGCTGTAAACGTTTGTCTGTGATTCAGACTCTGGTTGATTCAGAGAGTTCTTGCTTATTTTTTTCCCTTTGATCTTTCTGTTGGGGAAGAGGGCTTGGAACTTCTGAGTCCATCATTTTGCTGACATTAGTCAATACCTCTACTATTATACTGCATTGAAAACATTCACTCTCTGAACTCTTGTTCCATTAGTGCAACCCCCTTTATGTTTTGCTTCCTGAGCTACCATTGACTGTAGGGTCTGATACTTCAGTCATAATCATGCTAATCATCCTCGAATTGGCAGAAGAGCAGAGAACCTAGGATAGAGAACTTGTGAACACCAGCCTTTGTAGAGGAGGAAGAGGAACATGTGGACATACTGAAAATGAATTGTCAGTGGAGTATGAGGAAAAGAATGTTACAATATCAACAAATGCAATAGACTGACCCTCAATGCATCACAAAGTACTTTACATCTTCAACTTTGTACAGTGAGTTCTCTCCATCTCCTTGACTTAACGAAAATCTAGTTCTTCACTAAGTATACCTGAATTACAGCTCTTTCAGTCACCAGGTTAAACATCTTAACAAAGGCTTTCACATCTGAGTCAACTGAAAAAAAAATGTGTATTATTAATTTCATTAGCTTCCTGAAGCTGGCAGCAGAGCTCTATAAAGTAGAACTTTCTACACTTCCTCCCTGCCCATCCACACCCCCTGCCTCCAAACTTGGAGCAAAGTAGAGCAAAGATTTTTTTGCATCGTTGCTTCCATTGATTATGATCTTTTAAATAATCGTTTCTCAATGTGATAGGTGAAAATTTGCATCTCAGAATTGTTTTAATATGCATTTCTTTGGTAAGTAGGGAAGCTAAACATATTGCTATGCATCACAGAATTTCTATTTTTTCTTTTTTGAATGATATTCATATCCTTTACCCTATATTTACATTGGGATTTTATTTTATAGCCGTTATTTTCTCTCATTATAAAAATAATATTTATGCAACTGAACACCCATATTTTCACGCCACTAGAGACAACAATTTTAACATTCAGATGCATTTTTACTAGCTTTTCCCCATCTGTGTAGTTATTTGCATTTTCATATTTAATATCATTTTGCTTTATAGCCTGCCTTTTTTCATGTAACTATGTAGTGATCTTTCCCCATACCATTAATAATTCTTGTGTAAATGTTTTAAAAGAGCTTTTGTTTATGATTTAAAAAACAATTCTTGAGCACTGTTGAAAACTTTGTAAATACAGAAAAAATTAATAAGAAAAATCATATAAAATCCCTCAAACTGGAGATAACCATTGTTAAACTTTTGGTGTATTTTCCCAACCATTTATCTATGCAAGTGTTATACATTTTCATTCCACTGAGATCATATACTAATGTACAGTTTTACATGAGTACTATTTCATTTTATATTTTACATGCCCCTAGAACTATTTTTTAAATGTTATTTTAGTGGCTATATATTAAACCAACTGTTTAATCACTTTAATATTCCACTGCTATTGAACACTTAAAATTTCCCCACTATTAGAAACTATGCTATAATGAATTTTTGAGTGCAAAATCTGCATTTCTGATTTTTATTAAAGACCCCAAGAAGTGGATTACTGGGTAAAATGTTATGACCATTTTATAAAATACTGCAGTAGTTTAGATTTATGTAAATGGCTCTTTCCTTGAGTACACAGATTCATTCACTGGTTTTGTTCTGTTTACTCTTTTTTAAGGTGACAAGTGGTACCCTAATATTGTATTAATTTTAATTTAAAAATTATCAATGGGTATTTTTCAAGCTTATTAGCAATGTGATTTCCTCCTTTGTGAATTATTGTTCACATTCTATGCTGCTTGTAAAACTTGGTACAACCTCTGGAGGACAATTTGTAAATTTCTTTCAAAATTACAAATGCACAAATCATTTAATCATCATTTCCATTCATAGGGATTTATTCCAAAGATATATATGTGTGTGTGTGTGTGTGTGTGTGTGTGTGTGTGTATCAAAATGACATATATACAACTTTATTGCAGAATTTTTTAAAAATATAAAATATTAGGATATAAGTTTTAAGTGGGAAAATTTATAGATCTTTGTGTTCTACTATTCATTTAATAAAAGGGAGAGGTTAACACACACATATGTATATATTTGAGTATTAACATACTATATGTGGGAAAGAACACACAGAGACTAATACAAGTTGAATGAATTCCCTTTCCCTTTTATGTTCTATTTGAAGACTACTTTACAGGGTTTATGATGTATACTAAGTAATTGGAAAAGGACTGGGATGCTGAAAGTGAGTCATGGGAAAGATGTAGCTCCAAATCAAAAAGACATCTGGGGGCTTCCCTGGTGGTGCAGTGGTTGAGAGTCCGCCTGCCGATTCAGGGGATACGGGTTTGTGCCCTGGTCCGGGAAGATCCCACATGCCGCGGAGTGGCTAGGCCCGTGAGCCATGGCCACTGAGCCTGCGCGTCCGGAGCCTGTGCTCCGCAACGGGAGAGGCCACAACAGTGAGAGGCCCGCGTACCGCAAAAAAAAAAAAAAAAAAAAAAAAAAAAAAGACATCTGGGAAGCCAGACACAAAAGACCTCACATTATATTATTACATTATAGATGTCCATGAAAGGCAAATCTCCAGACACAGAAAGTAGAAACACAAAGTAGTTTACCTGGGGCTGGGGATGGAAACATGGAGTGGCTAAAAATGAGCACTAGGGATCCTCCTGGGGCAATGGAAACATTCTAAAACTTGACAGTGGTTACACAACACTGTGAGTTCACTAAAAATTATTGAATTGTACACTTAAATTGGGTGAATTTTATGATGTGTAAGTTACACCTCAATACATTTTTATTTAAAAATAAATAAATAAACATGTCTAAGAATATATTTTTTAAGAGGACTCTGGTCTGTTAAAGAAGTTAAAGAAGGAACCAATCCTACAGCAGCATTGGCACCAGGGACATCTATCAGTAAAATTAACCTCATGATTCACAAAATAGTCTTACAGGTTTTGGAAAGACTTTCAGTGGTCCAGGCAGCTGCTCTAATGATCAACCCCACACTCCTGATATAGCTCACAAATATCCCCATCCCCAGAAGTTACACTTAAGTATGATTAGAGGAACGGGGTGCAGTAGTGGTGGTATGTGCTTAGAATTGTGCCTGGTACAAAGTAAGTGCTAAGTAAAGTCAGCTGTTATTGTTTCCATCCAGACTACTAAAACAGGCTCGTTACTTAAACATTTTATGTCAAGTCTCTCTCATTCTTTCAGTCCATCTTCTTACCTCTGACTTGAAATATACCTGAAGGACTCATCACTGCAGCAGACCATACATGAGCTAGATTTATCCCTGGACAAGTTGCTGTCTGGATCACCCAGGTAGTCTGGTGAAATAGTCGGAGACACTTCTTCTCACCACTCAGGAATTTTACAACCACCTCTGAGTTGCTTAGCGACAAATATCATTCATCTTGAACAAAAGTGGAGACTGACAATGTTGAATTTTACCTGAGCCCTGTGCTCCTAGAAAACAGAGAAAATTAAGAAATATTCAACTTTTTTGTGCTCTGAGAAACTGCTTACTACAAAGAACCACTCTTCCCCATATAACTTAGATAAGACACACGATATGCACCTTGTTTACCTATATAACAAGGTTAAACCCAGACCCTCCAAATATCTGTTCTTTGCCTCATAAATAATTAACTTAACTGATTGAAACCACTGACCAATCTGGACAATATATCTGCTACCTTGACTTTACCAAACTTTAGTTAAGCTTCTCTCCTTTCTTCAGGCCTTTAAACTCTGACCCACCCTCAGTTTGAGTATCCTTCATGGCCCCTTAATGACATCAATTAACCTCAGGGAAAAACATTTCATGATCAACTGTTCAGTCTGGCTACCCTTTCATCCCACTTCCCCAAGCGTGGTTCTTTCTAGATTTGGTCTCTTTTCCCTATAAAAGAAAGGCCCTTTTATGCCTGACCTTTGAAATACTTACAGATTTCATGGGCAGAGATTCTCCCTATTGCAATAGTCCCTTTCCCCTCTATTGCCAAAATCCATTGGAATAAAGCCTCTTCTAATCTAAATCCAGATTTGGTTTTTTTATCTGAAAGGTTTAATAAAGTCTAGGTAATACCCAAACATGTTATAATGCCCAATTCCTTTTTCTGATGTCTTATCCAACTACCTATACTCCCAGGAATTTTACTTGAGTAGTTTAAAAGAAAGCTGCTATCAGAAAGAGAAATTAAGAAAAAAATCCCATTTATAGTCACATCGAAAAAAATAAAATACCTAGGAACAAATCTAACTAATGAGATTAAAGACTTGTACTCCAAAAACTACAAGACACTGATGAAACAAATTGAAGATGACACAAACAGATGGAAAGATATATATATTATTCAATGCAATCCGTATGAAAATACCAAGGGCATTTTCCACAGAACTAGAACAAATAATTCTAAAATTTGTATAGAACCACAAAAAAACCCCAAATAGTCAAAACAATCTTGAGAAAGAAGAACAGAGCCAGAGGAATCATGCTCCCTGACTTCAGACTATACTACAAAACTACAATAATCAAAAGAGTATGGTACTGGCATAAAAACAGACACACACATTAATGGAACAGGATAGAAAGCCCAGAGATAAACCCACGTAGCTACGATCAATTAATCCAAAACAAAGAAGGCAAGAATATACACTGGAGGAAAGACAGTCACTTCAGTAAGTGGTGCTGGGAAAACTGGACAGCTACATGTAAAAGAATGAAATTATAACATTCTCCAACACCGTATACAAAATAAACTCAAAATGAATTAAAGACCTAAATGTAAAACTGGATACTATAAAACTCCTAGAGGAAAACATAGGTGGAACACTCTTTGACATAAACCCCAGCAACATTTCTTGGATCCGTCTCCTAAAGTAAAGAAAATAAAAGGAAAAAAACCAAATGGGACGTAATTAAACTTAAAAGGTTTCGCACAGCAAAGAAAACCATTGACAAAACAAAAAACCAACGTACTAAATGGGAGAAAGTTTTGCAAATGACTTAACTGATAAGGGATTAATATTCAACATATATAAACACCTCATACAACTCAACATCAAACAAACAAACAACCCAATTAAAAATTGGAAGAACTGAATAGACATTTTTCAGAGAGGAAATGCAGATGGCCAACAGGCATATGAAAAGATGCTCAACATTGTTAATCATCAGGGAAATGCAAATCAAAACCACAATGAGGTATGACTTCACACTTGTCCAAATGTGTATCATACAAAAGAACACAAATAACAACTATTGGAGAAGATGTTGAGAAAAGGGAACCCTCTTACACTGTTGGTAGGAATGTAAGTTGGTGCAGCCACTGTGCAAAACACTATGGAGTTTTCTCAAAATACTAAAAATAGAACTATCATATGACCTAGCAGTTTCACTCCTGGATATATATCAAAAAACCCCACAAAAACACTAATTCAAAAAGATACATGCACCCTAATGTTCATAGCAGCATTATTTACAATTTGCCAAGATGTGGAAGCAACCTACATGTCTATCAACAGTTGAATGGATAAAGAAGATGTGGTGTATATCTGCAATGGAATACTACTCAGCCATAAAGAGAATGAAATTTTTGTTATTTGCTGCAAATTGGATGGACTTGGAAGTCATTATGCTAAATGGAATAAGTCAGATAGAGAAAGACAAATACTGTATGATATCAGTTATATGTGGAATCTAAAATATGCAACAAACTAAAATATATAACAAAAAAGAAGGAGACTCAGAGATATAAATAACAAACTAGTGGTTACCAGTGGGGAGGGGGGGAGGGACAATATAGAGGTGGGAAGAGTGATAGGTACAAACTATTGGTTTTAAGGTTAGCTACAAGGATGTAACCTTTGAAAATTGTAAAAAATTTAAAAAAATCATAATACCATGTGGAAATTAAAAAACAGACACACAGATCAATGGAATGCAATAGAGAACCCAGAAATGAATCCATCCTAAGAGGGACAATTAATCTACGACAAAGGAGGCAAGAATATAGAATGGGGGAAAGACAACCTGTTCAATAAATGGTGTTGGGAAAACTGGACAGCTACAAGCAAAAGAATCAAACTGAACTACTCTCTCACAGCATACACAAAAATCAATTCAAATGTAATTTGAATTAGATGTAATACCTGAAACTATAAAACTAGAAGAAAAACATAGTCAGTATGTTCTTTGACATCGGTCTTAGCAATATTTCTTTTAGATATGTCTCCTCAGGCAAACGGAAAAAAACCAAAAGTAAACAAATGGGACTACATCAAAATAAAAAGCTTTTGCACAGTGAAGGAAACTATCAAAAAAACTAAAAGCCCTCACTTCCTTTTCTTCCCCTCTTTTTGTAAGTGTGTGTGTGTTTCTTTGTGTGATTTTGTCTGTTTAGTTTTGCTTTTACTATTTGTTTTGGGGATCTGGATGTTCATTTCTGTATTTTTTTCTTTCTTTTCTTCTGTGCCCTGCAGCTGGCAGGGGCTTGGTACTCCAGCTGGGTGTCAGGCCTTAGCCTCTGAGGTGCAAGAGCCAAGTCAAGGACATTGGACCACCAGAGACCTCCCAACCCAAGTAATATTAATCAGCAAGAGCTGTCCCAGAGATCTCTGTCTCAACACTAAGATGCAGCTCCACCAAACAGCCAGCAAGCTCCAGTGATGGACTCCCCATGCCAAACAACTAGCAAGTCAGGAACACAAGCCCACCCACTATCAGAGAGCCTGTGTGAAGTCCTACTACGTTCACAGACACTCCAAAACACACCACCAGATGCGGCCCTGCTGTGCAAAGGGACAAGATCCAGCTGCACCAACCAGGACACAGGAACCAGTCCCCGCCGCCAGGAAGCCTACACAAGCCACTGAACAAAACTAACCCACTGGGGGCAGACACCAGAAATAAGAGGAAATACGAACCTTCAGTCTGTGAAAAGGAGACCCCAAATACAGTAATTTAAACAAAATGAGAAGACAGAGAAATAAGCAGCAGATGAAGGAGCAAGGTAAAAACCCACCAGACCAAACAAATGAAGATGAAATAGGCAGTCTATGTGAAAAAGATTTCAGAGTAATGCTAGTAAACATGATCGAAAATCTTGGAAAGAGAATAGAGAAAATACAAGAAATTTTTAACAAGGACCTAGAAGAACAACAGAGCAAACAAACAATGAAGAACAACACAAAAAGTGAAATTAAAAATACTCTAGAAGGAATCAATAGCAGAATGACTGAGGCAGAACAATGGATAAGTGACCTGGAAAATAGAATAGTGGAAATAACTGCTGCAGTGCAGAATAAAGAAAAAAAAATGAAAAGAATTGAGGACAGTCTGAGAGACCTCTGAGAAACATTAAATGCACCAACATTCATATTATAGGGGTCCCAGAAGAAGAAGAGAAAGATAAAGTGTCTGAGAAAATATTTGAAGAGATTACAATTGAAAAGTTCCCTAACATGACAAAGGAAATAGTCAATCAAATCCAGGAATCACACAGAGTCCCATAAAAGATAAATCCAAGGAGAAACATGCCAAGACACATATTAGTCAAACTATCAAAAATTAAACACAAAGAAAAAAATATTAAAAACAGCAAAGGAAAAGCAACAAATAACATACAAGGGAATCCCCATACGGTTAACAGCTGATCTTTCAGCACAAACTCTGCAAGCCAGAAGGGAGTGGTGTGATATATTTAAAGTGATGAAAGGGAAAAACCTACAACCAAGATTACTCTACCTAGCAAGGATCTCATTCAGATGTGATGGAGAAATGAAAAGCCTCACAGACAAGCAAAAGCTAAGACAATTCAACACCACCAAACCAGCTTTACAACAAATGCTAAAGGAACTTCTCTAGGCGGGAAACACAAGAGAAGGAAAAGACCTACAAAAACAAACCGAAAAAAATTAACAAAATGGTAATAGGAACATACATGTCGATAATTACCTTACATGTAAATTGATTAAATGCTCCAACCAAAAGATGCAGACTGGCTAGATGGATACAAAAACAAGACCTGTATATATGCT
>NC_041234.1:52443500-52466592 GCF_002837175.3 Physeter macrocephalus | reverse complement strand
AAATTTAAGAAAATTGAAATAATATCAAGTATCTTTTCTGACCACAACACTATGAGATTAGATATCAATTACAGGAAAAAAAAGCTCTAAAAAATACAAACACATGCAGGCTAAACAATATGCCACTAAATAAACCTGAGATTACTGAAGAAATCAAAGAGGAAATCAAGTATTACCTAGAAACAAATGACAATGAAAACACAATGACCCATAACCTATGGGAGGCAGCAAAACCAGTCTAAGAGGGAAATTTATAGCAATAGAATCCTACCTCAAGAAACAAGAAACATCTCAAATAAACAACCTAAACTTACACCTAAAGCAATTAGAGCAAGAAGAAGAACACCAAAAAAACCCTAAAGATAGGAGAAGGAAAGAAATAATAAAGATAAGATCAGAAATAAATGAAAAAGAAATGAAAGAAACAATCGCAAAGATCAATCAAACTAAAAGCTGATTCTCTGAGAAGATAAACAAAATTGGTAAACCATTAACCAGACTGAACAAGAAAAAAGGGAGAAGGCTCAAATCAACAGAATTAGAATTGAAAAAGGAGAAGTAACAACTGACACTGCAGAAATATAAAGGATCATGAGAGACTACTACAAGCAACTATATGCCAATAAAATGGACAACCTGGAAGGAATGAACAAATACTTAGAAAAGTACAACCTTCCAAGTCTCTACCAGGAAGAAATAAAAACATGAACAGACCAATCACAAGCACTGAAATTGAAACTGTGATTAAAAATTTTCCAGCAAATGAAAGTCCAGGATCAGATGGCTTCACAGGTGAATTCTATCAAACATTAGGAGAAGAGATAGTACATATCCTTCTCAAAATCTTCCAAAATATAGTAGAGAGAGAAACACTCCTAAACTCATACTATGAGGCCACCTTCACCCTGATACCAAAACCAGAAAAATATGTCACAAAGAAAGAAAACTAAAGGTCAATATCTCTGATGAACAGAGTTGCAAAAATCCTCAGTAAAATATTAGCAAGCAGAATCCAACAGCACATTAAAAGGATCATACACCATGATCAAGTGTGGTTTATGCCAGGGATGCAAGGATTCTTCAGTATATGCAAATCAATCAATGTGATACACCATATTAACAGAGTAAAGAATAAAAACCATATGATCATCTCAATAGATGCTGAAAAAGCTTTTGACAAAATTCAACACCAATTTATGATAAAACCTCTCCAGACACTACATCAACACAATAAAGACCATATATGAAAAACGCACAGCCAGCATCATTCTCAATGGTGAACAACTGACACTATATCCTCTAAGATCAGGAACAAGACAAGGGTGCCCACTCTTGCCACTATTATTCAACATAGTTCTGGAAGTTTTAGTCACAGCAATCAGAGAAGAAAAAGAAATTAAAGGAATCCAAATCGGAAAAGAAGAAGTATAGCTGTCACTGTTTGCAGATGACATGATACTATACATATAGAATCCTAAGATGTTACCAGAAAACTTACTGGAGCTAATCAATGAATCTGGTAAAGTAGAAGGATACAAAATTAATGCACAGAAATCTCTAGCATTCCTATACACTAATGATGAAAAATCTGGAAGGGAAATGAAGAAAACACTCCCATTTACGGTTGCAAAAAAAGAATAAAATACCTAGGAATAACCCTACCTAAGGAGACAAAAGACCTGTATGCAGAAAACTATAAGACACCGATGAAAGAAATCAAAGACGATAGAAACAGATAGAGAGATATACTATGTTCTTGAATTGGAAGAATCAACATTGTGAAAATGACTATACTACCCAAAGCAATCTACAGATTAAATACAATCCCTTGGGCTTCCCTGGTGGCGCAGTGGTTGAGAATCTGCTTGCCGATGCAGGGAACATGGGTTCGTGCCCCGGTCCGGGAAGATCTCACATGCCGCGGAGCGACTGGGCCCGTGACTTGGCAGTTTGACTTAACCTCTCAGAGGCCATTTGCCCATGTGTATAATGGAGCCGGCAAGCATTGCCTCATGGCACCCCACCACCTTGCCGGAAGGGTGTGCTCACACAGGTGACTTAGGTGGTTGAGGTGGGATGATGGAGGGCCAAGGTTTGGGGCAGGGACATGCTCTGATATAGCTTTGGTCTGCAGTTCTGACTTCTAGATTACACAAAGTCCCAGTGTAAGTGTGGTCTGGAAACCATGCTGTAAAAAGTGGGAAAGAAGACAGTATGGTACTCGCACAAAAACAGAAATATAGATCAATGGAATAAAATAGAAAGCCCAGAGACAAACCCACGCACATATGATCACCTTATCTTTGACAAAGGAGACAAGAATATACAATGGAGAAAAGACAGTCTCTTCAATAAGTGGTGCTGGGAAAACTGGACAGCTACATGTAAAAGAATGAAATTAGAACACTCCTTAATACCATACACAAAAATAAACTGGGTCAAAGACCTAAATGTAAGGCCAGACTCTATAAAACTATTAGAGGAAAACATAGGCAGAACACTCTAAGACATAAATCACAGCAAGATCCTTTTTGACCCACCTCCTAGAGAAATGGAAATAAAAACAGAAATAAACAGATGGGACCTAATGAAACATAAAAGCTCTTGCACAGCAAAGGAAACCATAAAAAAGACAAAAAGACAACCCTCAGAATGGGAGAAAATATTTGCAAATGAAGCAACTGCCAAAGTATTAATCTCCAAAATATACAAGCAGCTCATACAGCTCAATATCAAAAAAACAAGCAACCCAATCCAAAAGTGGGCAGAAGACCTAAATAGACATTTCTCCAAAGAAGATATACAGATTGCCAACAAACACATGAAAGGATATTCAACATCACTAATCATTAGAGGAATGCAAACCAAAACCACAATGAAGTATCACCTCACACCGGCCAGAATGGTCATCCTCAAAAAATCTAGAAACAATAAGTGCTGGTGAGGGTGTGGAGAAAATGAAGCCTCCTTGCACGGTTGCTGGGAATGTAAATTGATACAGCCACTATGGAGAACAGTATGGAGGTTCCTTAAAATATAAAAATAGAACTACCATATAACCCAGAAATCCCACTACTGGGCATATACCCTGAGAAAACCATAATTCAAAAAGGGTCATGTACCACAATGTTCATTGCAGCACTATTTCCAAAACCAGGACATGGAAGCAACCTAAGTGTCCATAGACAAATGAATGGATAAAGAAGATGTGGCACATATATACAATGCAATACTATTCAGCCATTAAAAGAAACGAAATTGAGTTATTTTTAGTGAGGTGGATAGACCTAGTGTCTGTCCTACAGAGTGAAGTAAGTCAGAAAAAGAAATACAAATACTGTATGCTAACTCATATATAAGGAATCTTAAAAAAAAATGGTTCTGATGAGCCCAGGGTCAGGACAGGAATAAAGATGCAGATGTAGAGAATGGACTTGAGCATATGGGGAGGGGGGAGGGTAAGCTGGGACAAAGTGAGAGAGTAGCGTTGACATATATACACTACCAAATGTAAAGTAGATAACTAGAGGGAAGCAGCTACATAGCACATGGAGATCAGCTCAGTGCTTTGTGACCACCTAGAAGGGTGGGATAGGGAGGGTAGGAGGCACACGGAAGAGGGAGGGGATATGGGGATATATGTATACGTATAGCTGATTCACTTTGTTATATAGCAGAAACTAACACAACATTGTAAAGCAATTATACTCCAATAAAGATGCAAAAATTTTTTTTAAAAGGAGATAAAAAATACTAAAAGTCCACTGCTAAATGGAATAATATATATGCAAGTCATCTACCCGACAAGGAGTTAATATGCAAAATATACAAAGAATTCATAGGACTCAACATTAAAACACAAACAAACAAACATCCTGATTAAAAATGGGCAGAGGACCTGAGCAGGTATTTTTTCCAAAGAAGACATAGAGGTGACTATCAGGCACATGAAAGATGCTCAACATCCCTAATCATCAGATAAATGCAAATAAAAGCTGAAATGAGATTTCACCTTACACCTGTCAGAATGTGTATCATAAAAAAGACCCCAAATAACAACTGTTGGCAAGAATTTTGAGAAAAAGGAACTCTTGTACACTCTTGGTGAGAATGTAAATTGGTGCAGCCACTATGGAAAACAGTATGGATGTTCCTCAAAAGATTAAAAATAGAACTACCATATGAGCCAGCAATTCCACTCATGGGTATGTATTCAAAGTCAGTGAAAACAGTAATTCGAAAAGACACATGCCCCCCAATATTCATAGCAGGATTATTTACAATAGTCAAGATATGGCAGCAACTTACGTGTCCATCAACAGATGAATGGACAAAGAAGAGGTGGTATACGTATGGAATGGAATATTACTGAGCCATAAAAAAGGAAATTCTGCCATTTACAACATGAGTGGACATAGAGAATATTATTCTTAGTGAAATAAGTTAGACAGAGAAAGACAAATACTGTATGATATCACTTAAATAGACTCACAGATATAGAGAACAAACTAGTGGTTACCAGTGAGGAGAGAGAAGTGCAGAGATGCAAGATAGGGGTACAGGATTAAGAGATACAAACTACTATGTATAAAATAGATAAGTAACTATGATATATTTTACAACATATGGAAATATAGCCATTATTTGTAATAACTTTAAAAAGAGTATAATCTATAAAAGTATTGAATCACTTTGTTGTACACCTGAAACTAATATAATATTGTAAATCAACTATACTTCAATTTTTAAGAAACCTGGTCTATAAATAAAGTTTTTCCAAAAAAGAGAAAAGTGAAGTATGTAAAAAGTACATTAGAAGGTGCCATTGAAGCCTGGACTGACATGCATGAAACTAAGACCCATATAAATAAGGATCGTGGTCTCCACCCCTACTGCTGTTTTTTCCAAAGGCAAGAGGCACTCCCTGCGATTACTGTTGGTCTTGAGTATGTGAAGCCTTATCCTTACCTTGGAAATATCCCTATTTCCAGGCTTTTATCCCTGACATATATACACTACTATATATAAAATGGATAACTAATGAGAACCTACTGTTAGTACAAGGAGCTCTACTCAATGCTATGTGGTGACCTAAATGGGAAGGGAATGGAAAAGAGTGGATATATGTATATGTATGACTGATTCTCTTTGCTGTACAGCAGAAACTAACACAACATTGTAAAGCACCTATACTCCAATAAAAAAAAATTTAAAGCTTTTATCCCAATTAAGTTTCTATTTTCCCAGAGACAGAGTAGGGAACAGGAGTTTAAAATGGACTTTTAATCAAGAGAAATTATTAAAGTTTTCTAATTTCAGCCTCCCCACTCTCCCCATGTTGTCCCCTCCCACTTCAGATTCCCTCTTATTTCAATTTAGTGAGCAGAACGTCTGGCTGCATCACCATAGCAACCAGCAGCGAAGACCAATTAACTGTGTCATTAGACACCTGAGTTGATTATAGAGCCCCAGAATATTGTATGGAGGACAGAAGCTGACGGGAAAGAAAACACAGCAGGACTTAATTGGAGAGATGTGAGGCTGCTGAGTAGCTGGGGACGGCAAATCATTCCCCACCTCCAGTCCATGGGATCCATGGGCTTGGGTGTGGACTACCTGGAATGTTCCCTGAACAACCAGGCCAGAGGGGGGAAGAAATAAAGTGCAGTGGGTGGGCGGGGGTCACCTTTCTCTCACCTACCCCCCTCACACCCAGGTGTAAGCATACTTTCCCAATGGTCTATTTCTAGAGCTGTATGCTCAGTGCCTAGAGAAATGTCAGGCTCACAGTAAGTGCTCTTAACTGCTGACTGGCACTCCTGCTAGACAGAGCGCTGACATTGTCAGTCTGAATCCTGGGATCGACTGGCAGCTCTATCAGTAACAAACCTTATGATCTGGGACTGGGTCTTCCCTGCCCTTCGACTTAATTTCCCAATATTTACAATGGTAAAACCTTTCCAGTCCTGACTGAGTAGCCCAAGATTCTAAGATCCTGTAAATGAAGACCTTGGTCTCCCATGATCTCTTTTACCTTGCCAAAATCCACATTCTGACAAAATGCTGGGCCTTAATTAGGTGAAGCAATTTAGGATGAATAACTGAGTGAAATTAGCAGACTATGGAAACATGACATTATGTGGGTAGGGTTAAGTGGAATGCAAATGCAAAATGAAGTTTTAATTTCTCTCATCCATATGTAGCAAGATTCATACAATTACTTCAAGTGGAAATAAAGAGAAACATGATTCACATACCATAGAAACCACCTGTTTAAAATGCACAATTCAATGGTTTTGAGTATATTCACAGAATTGTACAACGATCCACAACAATAAACTGTAGAACATTTTATCACCCCAATAAGAAACCATGTATCTTTTAGCAGTCACTGCCCATTTTCCTCTCATCCAGGCATAGGCAAAACACTAATATACATTTACTACTTAAGGATTTGCTTCTTCCAGACATTTCATATAAATGAAATCATAAAATATGTGATTTTTTGTGACTGGTTTCTTTCACGTACCATAATATTTTCAACACTCATCCATGTTGTAGAATGTATCAGTTCTTCATTTCTTTTTCATATCCGTGCTACTGTAAATGGAATTGTTCTCTTATTTTCCTTGTTCATTGTTAATGTATAAAAATATGATTTTTGTTTGCTGATTTTTTCATCCTGTAGTTTTTCTGAATATATTAGTTTTAATAGTTTTTCTTATATGGAAAATCTTTAGAAATGTTTACATATAGGATCATGTCACCTGCAATAAGAAATAATTTTAATTCTTCCTTTCCAATTTGGATACCTTTTATTTCTTTTTCTTGTCTAATTGCTTTGGCTAGAAATTCTAATGATATGTTGAATAGAAATGGCCAATGTGAGCATCCTTGTCTTGTTCCTGATCTTAGAGGAAAGGTTTTCAGTCTGTCACCATTGAATCTAATGTTGGCTTTGGGTTTTTATACATAGTCTTTAGTATGTTGAGAAAGTTTTCTTCTATTCCTAGTTCACTGAGTGTTTTATAATAAAAAGGGTGTTGAATTTTGTCAGATGCTTCTTCTGCATCAGTTGGAGAAATCATGTGTTTATTTCCTCTCATTTTGTTAATGTCATATATTATAGTGATTGATTTTCATATGTTGAACCATTCTTGCCTTCCAGGAATAAATCCCACTTAGTCATAGTGTATACTATTTTTAATATGTTGTTCAATTTAGTTTGCTAGTATTTTGTTGAGTATTTTTAACATAAATTTTCATAAGGGATATCTGTTTGTAGTTTTGCTTTGTTTGGTTGTAAATCTGGCTTTAGTATCAAGGTAATGCTGGCCTCAGAATGAGTTAGGTATATTCCCTCCTCTTCAATATATTTGGAAGAGTTTGAGAAGTATTGGCATTAGTTCTTTTAAAAATGTTCTATAGGATTCACCAGTGAAGCAATCTAGTCCTGAGCTTTTCTTTGTTAGGAGGTTTTAGATTGCTGATTCAAACTCCTTACTAGTTATAGGTCTATTCAGGTTTTGTATTTATTCATGATCCAGTCTTCGTAGGTTTTGTGTTTCTTGGAATTTGTCCATTTCATTTTGGTTATCCATTTTATGGCATACCATTATCATAGGACTCACCTATAATCATTTTTTATTTCATTAAATCAACAGTAAGTCCCACTTTCATTTGTGATTTTTATTATTTGAGTTTCCTCTTTTTTTCGTGGTAAATCTATTTAAATGTTTGTCAATTTTGTTGATCTTTTCAAAGAACCAATGCTTGATTTTACTGATATTCCCTGCTGTTTTTCTATTTGACATTTTTTGATTTCTGCTCTAGTATTTTTTATTTCCTTCTTCTAAGTTTGGGTTTAGTTTATTCTTCTTTTTCTAGTTCATTAAGGTGTAAAATTAGGTTGCTGACCTAACATTTTTCCTTCTTTTTTAATGAAAATATTTACAGCAAAAAATTCCCTGCTTAGCACTGCTTTTGCTGTATTCCATAAGTTTGGGCATGTTTGGTTTTCATTTTCATTTGTCTCAAGATATATTCCGATTTCCCCTTTGACTCTTTGGTTGTTTAAGAATGTGCTGTTTAGGGCTTCCCTGGTGGCGCAGTGGTTGCGAGTCCGCCTGCCGATGCAGGGGACATGGGTTCGTGCCCCGGTCCACGAAGATCCCACATGCCACGGAGCGGCTAAGCCCGTGAGCCATGGCCGCTGAGCCTGCGCGTCCGGAGCCTGTGCCCCACAACGGGAAAGGCCACAACAGTGAGAGGTCCGCGTACTGCAAAAAAAAAAAAAAAAAGAAAAAAAATGTGTTGTTTAATTCACACATATTTGTGAATTTTTCAGTTTTCATTCTTGCATTGATTTATTTCATTATATTGTGATTGAAAAAGATAGTCTATATGATTTCTACCTTTTAAAATTTATTAAAACGTGGTTTGTGGCCTAATATATGGTCTATCCTGGAGAATGTTTCAATATGCACCTGAGAAAAATATGTAATTTGCTGTTTGGGGATGGAGTGCTCTTTGTACGTCTATGAGTTTCAATTGTTCTAGAATGTTGTTTATGTTCCCTATTTCCTTATTAATATTGTCTGGTTGTTCTCTCCATTATTAGAAGTAGAGTGTTGCTGTGGTCTGAAAGTTTGTGTCCCCACAGAATTTATGTGTTGAAATCCTTATGCCCAGTGTGATGGTATAAGAAGGTGGGGCCTTTGGGAGGTGATTAGGTCATCAAGGCAGAGCCCAAATGAATAAATTTAATGCCTTTATAAAAGAGGCCTGAGAGATCTCCCTTGTATCTTTCACCATTTGAGGATACAACAAGAACTTTAAAACGTGGTAAAGGGTCATCACCCAACCATGCTGGCACACTGATCTTGGATTTTCAGCCTCTAGAACTTGAGAAAGAAATTTCTGTTCTTTATATGGTATGCAGTCTGTGATATTTTGTTATAGTAACCTGAATGGAGTAGGAAAATTTTGAAGTCTTTTATTGTTATCTTTGAGATATTTCTCCCTTCAGTTCTGTCAATGTTTGCTTTATATATTTCAGAGTTCTGATGTTTTGTACATATATTTTTATAATGTTATATCTTCTTGGTGAATCAACCATTTTATCTTTATATAATAACCATATTTGTCCCTTGCAATGGTTTGTGACTTACAGTATGTGTTTTTTCTGCCACCAGTATAGCCAACCAAGCTGTATTTTGGTTACACTATACAAAGAATATCTGTCTCCATCCTTTTGCTTTCAACCAATGTGTGTTCTTAGGTCTAAAAAGAGTCTCCTGTAGACAGCATAGAGTTGGATCCTGTTTTTTATTTTATCCATTTTGCCAATCTATGTCTTTTAAAAATGGTGAATGATATGTTTAATTTTCTAAAATTTTTAAATTGAAGTATACTTGATTTAAAATGTTTCAGCAGGTGTACAGCAAAGTGATTCAAAAGTATGTATATATATATATATCTCCTTTTTCAAATTCTTTTTTTTACTTCATTTAGTTATTTATTTTTATTCAAGTATAATTGCTTTATAATGTTGTGTTAGTTAATGCTGTACAAAGAAGTGAATCAGCTATATGTATACCTATATTCCCCACCCACTTTGACTTCCCTCCCACACCACATCCCACCCATCTAGGTTGTCACGGAGCACCAGCTGAACTTCCTGTGCTTTATAGCATGTTCCCACTGGGATATCTATTTTACACATGGTAGTGTATATATGTCAATCCTAATCTCCCAATTCGTCTGACCCTCCCGTTCCCACCCATGTTCACAAGTCCATTCTCTAGATCTATGTATCTATACTTGCCCTGCAAAAATGTTCATCTGTACCATTTTTCTAGATTCCACATATATGCGTTAATATATGATATTTGTTTTTCTCTTTCTGGCTTACTTCAATGTGAATGACAGAATCTAGGTCCATCCAATCTCTACAAATGACACAATTTTGTTCCTTTTTTGCCTGAGTAATATTCCATTGTATGTATTACCATATCTTCTTTATCCAGTCACTGTTGTTGGACAGTAAGGTTGTTTCCATGTCCTGGCTACTGTAAATAGTGCTGCAATGAACATTGGGCTACATGTGTCCTTTAGAATTATGGTTTTCTCAGGTATATGCCCAGTAGTGGGATTGCTGTGTCATAGGGTAGTTCTATGTTTAGTTTTTTAAGGAACTTCCATACTGTTCTCCATAGTGGCTGTATCAATTTCCATTCCCACCAACAGTGAAAGAGGGTTCCTTTTTCTCCACACCCTCTCCAGCATTTATTTTTCGTAGATTTTTTAATGATGGCCAATCTGACTGGTGTGAGGTTATACCTCACTGTAGTTTTCATTAGCATTTCTCTAATAATTAATGATGTTGAGCATCTTTTCATGTGCCTCTTGGACATCTGTATGTCTTCTTTGGAGAAATGTCCATTTAGGTCTACTGTCCATTTTGTAATTGGGTTTTTTTTTGATATTGAGCTCCATGAGCTGTTTATATATTTTGAAGATTAATCCTTTGCCTGTTGCTTTGTATGCAAATATTTTCTCCCATTCTGAGTGTGTCTTTGCATCTTGTTTATGATTTCCTTTGCTGTGCAAAAGCTTTTAAGTTTCATTAGGTCGCATTTATTTATTTTTTGGTTTTCTTTTCATTACTCTAGGGGTTTGGTCAAAAAGGATCTTGCTCTGGTTTATGTCAAAGGGTGTTTTTCCTCTAAGAGTTTCTTTCCTCTAAGAGATTCTTCTTCATTACAGGTTATTATAAGATATTGAATACAGTTCCCTGTGCTACACAGTAAGTCCTTGTTGTTTACCTATTTTATATATAGTAATGTGTATTTGTTTATCCCAAATTACAAATCTATCCCTTCACACCCCCTTTCTCCTTTGATAAACATACATTTGTTTTCTATGTCTGTGAGTCCATTTCTGTTTTGTAAATAAGTTCATTTGTATCATTATTTTATTCCACATATGAGTGATATCATATGATATTTGTCTTTTTCTGTCTGAACTAGGTCACTTAGTATGATAATCTCTAGGTCCATACATGTTGCTGCAAATTGCATTATTTCATTCTTTTGTATGTCTGAGTAATATTCTATTATATATATACATATATACCACATCTTCTTTGTCCAATCATCTGTCAATGGACATTTAGGTTGCTTCCATGTCTTGCCTGTTGCAAATAATGCTGCTATGAATATTGGGGTGCACGTATCTTTTCAAGTCAGAGTTTTCTCTGTATATACACCTGTTAATGGGATTGCTGGGTCATATGGTAGCTCTATTTTTAGATTTTTTGTTTGCTTGTGTTTTTGTATTTGTCCCTAGCATTTCTCTTTATCATTATTATTTTTTAAACATCTTTATTGAAGTACAGTTGCTTTATAATGTTGTGTTAGTTTCTGCTGTATAACAAAGTTAATCAGCTATATGTACACATATATCCCCATATCCCCTCCCTCTTGCATCTCCCTCCCACCCTCCGTATCCTACCCCTCTAAGTGGTCACAAAGCACTGAGCTGATCTCCCTGTGCTATGTGGCTGCTTCCCACTAGCTATCTGTTTTACATTTGGTAGTGTATATATGTCAGTGCTACTCTCTCACTTTATCCCAGCACACCCTTCCTCCCCCGCGTGACCTCAAGTCCATTCTCTACATCTGTGTCTTTATTCCTGTCTTGCTCTTAGGTTCATCAGAACCTTTGTGTTTTTTTAGATCCCATATATATGTGTTAGCATACGGTATTTGTTTTTCTCTTTCTGACTTACTTCACTCTGTATGATAGACTCTAAGTCCATCCACCTCACTACAAATAACTCAATTTCATTTATTTTAATGACTGAGTAATATTCCATTGTATAAACGTGCCACATCTTCTTTATCCTTTCGTCTGTTAATGGACACTTAGGTTGCTTCCTTGTCCTGGCTATTGTAAATAGTGCTTCAATGAACGTTGTGGTATATGAGACCATAACTCTTTTGAGTTATGGTCTTCTCAGGGTATATGCCCAGTAGTGGGATTGTTGGGTCATATGTTAGTTCTATTTTTAGTTTTTTAAGGAACCTCCATACTGTTCTTAACAGTGGTGTGCCAATTTACATTTGCACCAACAGTGTAGGAGGGTTCCATTTTCTCCACACTCTCTCCAGCATTTACTGTTTGTAGATTTTTTGATGATAGCCAATCTGACCAGTGGGAGGTGATACCTCATTGTAGTTTTGATTAGCATTTCTCTAATAATTAGAAATGTGGAGCATTTTTTCATGTGCCCGTTGGGCATCTGTAAGTCTTCTTTGGAGGAATGTCTATTAAAGTATTCCACCCATTTTGGAATTGGGATTTTTTTTTGATATTGAGCTGTATGTATATTTTGGAAATGAATCACCTGTCAGTTGCACAATTTGTAAATATTTTCTCCCACTCCATAGTTTGTCTTTTGTTTTGTTTATGATTTAATTTGCTGTGCAAAAGCTTTTAAGTTTAATTAGGTCCCATTTGTTTATTTTTGCTTCTGCTTTCATTGCTCTAGAGGACAGATCAAAAATATATATTGCAGTGATTTATGTCAAAGAGAGCCCTGACTGAATTTCCCTCTAGGAGTTTTATGGTATGCATTGTTAAATTTAGGTCTTTAATCCATTTTGAGTTTATTTTTGTGTATGGTGTTAGAGAATATTCTAATTTCACTCTTTTATAGGCAGCTGTCCAGTTTTCCCAGCACCACTTATTGAAGAGACTGTCTTTTCTCCATTGTATATTCTTGCCTTCCTTGTCATAGATTAGGTGATCATAGGTGTGCGGGTTTATCTCTGGGTTTTCTATCCTGTTCCATTGTTCTACATTTCTGTTCTTGTGCTAGTACCATACTGTCTTGATTACTGTAGCTTTGTAGTATAGTCTGAAGTCAGGGAACCTGATTCCTCCAGCTCCATTTTTCTTTCTTAAGATTGCTTTGGCTATTCGGGGTCTTTTGTGTTTCCATACAAATTGTGAAATTTTTTGTTCTAGGTCAGTGAAAAATGCCATTTGTAGTTTGATAGGGATTGCATTGAATCTGTAGATTGCTTTGAGTAGTGTTGTCATTTTCACAATGTTGATTCTTTCAATCCAAGAACATGGTATATCTCTCCATCTGTTTCTATCATCTTTGATTTCTTTCATCAGTGTCTTATAGTTTTGTGCATACAAGTCTTTTGTCTTCTTAGGTAGGTTTATTCCTAGGTATTTTATTCTTTTTGTTGCAGTGGTAAATGGGAGTGTTTCCTTAATTTACCTTTCAGATTTTTCATCATTAGTGTATAGGAATGCAAGAGATTTCTGTGCATTTATTTTGTACCCTGCTACTTACCAGATTCATTGATTAGCTCTAGTAGTTTTCTGGTGGCATATTTAGGATTCTCTGTGTATAGTATCATGTCATCTACAAACAGTGACAGATTTACTGCTTCTTTTCCAATTTGGATTCTTTTTATTTCTTTCTGTTCTCTGATTGCTGTGGCTGAGACTTCCAAAACTATGTTGAATAAAAGTGGTGAGAGTCAACATCCTTGTCTTGTTTCTGATCTTAAAGGAAATGCTTTCAGTTTTACACCATTAACAATGATGTTTCTGGGCTTCGCTGGTGGCGCAGTGGTTAAGAATCCGCCTGCCAATGCAGGGGACACGGGTTCGAGCCCTGGTCCGGGAAGTTCCCACATGCCGTGGAGCAACTAAGCCCATGCACCACAACTCCTGAGCCTGCGGTCTAGAGCCCACGAGCCACAACTACTGAAGCCCGTGTGCCTAGAGCCTGTGCTCTGCAACAAGAGAAGCCACCACAATGAGAAGCCTGCACCCCGCAACAGAGTAGCCCCCACTCACTGCAACTAGAGAAAGCACGTGTGCAGCAGCGAAGACCCAATGCAGCCAAAAATTAAATAAATGAATAAATAAGTAAAGTTTTTTAAAAAAGAATGATGTTTCCTGTGGGTTTGTCATATATGGTCTTTATTATGTTGATGTAGGTTCCCTCTATGCTCTCTTTCTGGAGAGTTTTTATCATAAATGGGTGTTGAATTTTGTCAAAAGCTTTTTCTGCATCTATTGAGATGATTATATGATTTTTATTCTTCAGTTTGTTAATATGGTGTATCACATTGATTGATTTGTGTATATTGAAGAATCCTTGCATCCCTGGGATAAATCCCACTTGACCATGGTGTATGATCCTTTGTATTGTTGGATTCGTTTTGCTAGTATTCTGTTGAGGATTTCTGTGTCCATGTCCATCAGTGACATTGGCCTGTAATATTTTTGTGTTTGGTATCTTTGTCTGGTTTTGGTCAGGGTAATGGTGGCCTTGTAGAATTAGCTTGGGGGTATTCCTCCATCTGCGATTTTTTGGAACAGTTTGAGAAGGATAGGTGTTAGCTCTTCTCTAAATGTTTGAGAGAAATCACCTATGAAGCCATCTGGTCCTGGACTTTTGTCTTCTGGAAGATTTTTAATCACAGCTTCAATTTTGTTACTTCTGATTGTTCTATTCATATTTTCCATTTCTTCCTGGTTCAGTCTTGGAAGGTTTTACCTTTCCAAGAATTTGTCCATTTCTTCCAACATGTCCATTTTTTGGCATATATTTGCTTGCAGTAATCTCTTATGATGCTTTGTATTTCTGCAGTGTCTGTTGTAACTTCTTTTTCAATTCTAATTTTACTGATTTGAGTCCTCTCCCTCTTTTTCTTGATGAGTCTGTATAAAGGTTAATCAATTTTGTTTATCTTCTCAAAGAACCAGCTTTTCGTTTCATTGATCTTTGTGATTGTTCTCTTCATTTTTATTTCATTTATTTCTGTTCTCATCTTTATGATTTCTTTCCTTCTACTAAATTTGGGTTTTGTTTGTTCTTCTTTCTCTATTTGCTTTAGGTGAAATGTTTGATTGTTTATTTGAGACTTTTCTTGTTTCTTGATGTAGGATTGTATTGCTATAAATGTCCCAGTTAAAACTGCTTTTGCTGCTTTCCATAGGTTTTGGATGGTCCTGCTTTCATTTTCATTTTTCTTAGTTTTTTTTTAACACCTTTATTGGAGTATAATTGCTTTACAATGTTGTGTTAGTTTCTGCTGTATAACAAAGTGAATCAGCTACATGTATACATATATCCCCATATCCCCTCCCTCTTGTTTCTCCATCCCACCCTCCCTATCCCACCCCTCTAGGTGGTCACAAAGCACCAAGCTGATCTCCCTGTGTGATGCATCTGCTTCCCACTAGCTATCTATTTTACATTTGGTAGTGCATGTATTTCAGTGCTAATCTCTCACTTCGTCCCAGCTTACCCTTCCCCCTACCCGTGTCCTCAAGTCCATTCTCTACATCTGCGTCTTTATTCCTGTTCTGCCCCTAGGTTCATCAGAACCTTTTTTTTTGATTCCATATATATATATATATATATATATATATGATACACCATATTAACAAATTGAAGGATAAAAATCATATGATCATCTCAATAGGTGCAGGAAAACTTTTGACAAAGTTCAACACCCATTTATGATAAAAACTCTGCAGAAAGAGAGCATAGAGGGAACCTACCTCTACATAATAAAGGCCATATATGACAAACACACAGTGAACATGGTTCTCAATGGTGAAAAACTGAAACCATTTCCCCTCAGATCAGGAACAAGACAAGTTTGCCCACTCTCACCACTATTATTCAACATAGTTTTGGAAGTTTTAGTCATGGCAATCAGAGAAGAAAAATAAATAAAAGGAACCCAAATCAGAAAAGAAGAAATAAAGCTCTCGCTCTTTGCAGATGACATGATACTATACATAGAGAATCGTAAAGATGCTACCAGAAAACTACTAGAGCTAATAAATGAATCTGGTAAAGTTGCAGGGTACAAAATAAATGCACAGAAATCTCTTGCATTCCTATACACTAACAACGAAAAATCTGGAAGAGAATATAAGGAAACACTCCCATTTATGACTGCAACAAAAAGAATAAAATACCTAGGAATAATCCTACCTAAGGAGACAAAAGACCTGTATGCAAAAACTATAAGACACTGATGAAAGAAATTAAAGACGATACAAACAGATGGAGAGTTATACCATGTTCCTGGATTGGAAGAACCAACATTGTGAAAATGACTATACTACCCAAAGCAATCTACAGATTCAATGCAATCCCTAAGAAATTTCCCATGGCATTTTTCACAGAACTAGAACAAAAAATTTCACAATTTGTATGGAAATACAAAAGATCCTGAATAGCCAAAGCAATCTTAGATTTTTTTAATTTCCTTTTTGAGTTCTTCAGTGATCCCTTTGATGTTTCGTAGCATATTGTTGAGATTTCACGTGTTTGTGTTTTTTAGAGTTTTTTTTCTTATAGTTTATCTTTAATCTCATAGCATTGTGATTGGGAAAGATGCTTGATATGATTTCACTTATCATAAATTTACCAAGGCTCACTCTGTTGCCCTGCATGTGGTCAACCCTGGAGAATGTTCCATGTGCACATGAGAAGAATATGTATTCTGCTGCTTTTGGAAGGAGTGCTCTATAAATATCAATTAAGTCCATGTTGTCTAATGTGTCACTTAAGTTCTGTGTTTCCTCATTTGTTTTCTGTCTGTATGACCTGTCCATTTATGAAAGTGGAGTGTTAAAGTCCCCCATTATTATTGCATTACAGTCAATTTCTCTCTTTTTGGCTCTTAGTATTTTCCTTATGTATTGAGGTGCTCCTATGTTGGTTGCATAAATATTTACAACTGTTATATCTTCTTCTTGAATTGATCCCTTGATCATTATGTACTGTCCTTCTTTGTCTCTTTTAACAGTCTTTAATTTAAAGTGTATTTTGTCTAATATGAGTATTGCTACTCTAGCTTTCTTCTGATCTTCATTTGCATGGAATATCTTTCTTCAACTCCTCACTTTCAGTATGTATGTGTCCCTAGGTCTGAAGTGGGTCTCTTGTAGACAGCATATATATGCTTCTTGTTTTTGTATCCATTTAATCAATCTCTGTCTTTTGGTTGGAGCATTTAATCCATTTACACTTAAACTAATTATCAGTATGTTTGTTCCTATTACCATTTTCTTCATTGTTTTGGGTTTGGTTTTGTAGGGCTTTTTCTTTTCTGTTTCCCACTTAGAGAAGTTCCTTTAGCATTTGTTGTAATGCTGGTTTGGTGGTGCTTAATTTTAGCTTTTGTTCATCTGTAAAGCTTTTGATTTCTCCATTGAATCTGAATGAGATCTTCACTAGTTAGAGTACTCTTGGTTGTAGATTTTTCCCTTTCATCTCTTTAAATATGCCATGCCACTCCCTTCTGGTCCACAGAGTTTCTGGTGAAAAATCCACTGATAACCTTATGGGGATTCTTTTGTATGTTATTTGTTGCTTTTCCCTTGCTGCTTTTAATATTTTTTCTTTGTATTTAATTTTTGTTAGTTTCAGTATATGTGTCTCAGCATGTTTCCCCTGGGGTTAATCCTGTATGGGACTCTGTGCTTCCTGGACTTGGGTGACTCTTTCTTTTCCCATGTTAAGTTTTCAACTCTAATCTCTTCAAATATTTTCTCAGACATTTTCTCTTTCTCTTCTTCTTCTGGGACCCCTGTAATTTGAATGTTGGTGCATTTAACATTGTCCCAGAGGTCTCTGAGACTGTCTTCATTTCTTTTCATTCTTTTTCTTTATTGTGCTCCATGGCGATTTTTTTCCACCATTCTAGCTTCCAGACCACTTATCCGTTCTTCTGCCTCAGTTATTCTGCTATTGCTTCCTTATAGTGTATTTTTCACTTCAGTTATTGTGTTGTTCATCACTGTGTGTTTGTTCTTTAGTTCTTCTAGGTCTTTGTTACATATTTCTTGTATCTTCTCGATCCTTGCCTCCATTCTGTTTCTGAGATTTTGGATCATCTTTCCTATCATTACTCTGAAGTCTTTTTCAGGTAGGTTGCTTATTTCCTCTTCATTTATTTGGTCTTATGGGTTTTTACCTTGCCTTTTTGTCTGCAACATATTTCTCTATCATCTCATTTTGTCTGACTTACTGTGTTTGTGGTATCCTTTCTGCAGGCTGCATGGTTGTAGTTGCTCTTGCTTGTGGTGCCTGCCACTTGGTGGGTGAGGTTTGTCCAGGTGCTTGTGTAGGCTTCCCAGTGGGAGGGACTGGGGCATGTGCTGTTGTAGTTGGAGCTGAGTCTTGTCCCTTTGATGGGCATGGCCGCATCATGTGGTGTGTTTTGGTGGGTCTGTGAGCTTAGTACGACTTTAGGCAGCCTGTCTGCTGATATGTGACAATGTCCTCCTATCTTGCTGGTTGTTTGGCATGAGTTGTCCTGCCCTGGAGCCTGCAAGCAGTTGTGTGGAGCTGGATCTTTGTGTTGAGATGGAAACTTCTGGGAGAGCTCACGCTGATTAATATTCCCTTGGGGCAGTAATTCTCTGGTGGTCCAGCATCTTGGGGTCTGCGGTCTTACCCTGGAGGCTCAGGCTCAACCCCTGGTTGGGGAACCAAGACCTCAGAAGCTGTGTGGTGCATCCAAAAAAAGAAAAGAAGAAGAAGAAAAGAAAACAAACAGACAAATGCAATCTAAGACAAATGATAAAAGCAAAAACAAACAAACAAAAAATAAAGGAAACAAAACACAAGAGAACAACTAAACGAAGAACTCAAAAAGAAAGTAAACAATACAAGACAATTAACAAAAACAAAAAACAAAACAAAACAAAACAGTAGCAAACTATAAAAAGCAAAGGAAACAAAACAAACACAGAAAAATGATAAAGAAACCAAAAAAACCCCAGAAATCAAAACAAAGTATAAAAACAAAAACAAGAAAAAAACACAAAGGAACAATAAATTAAAGTAAGAGTAGGAAAATTAAAAATATATTAAAAATTCAGAAAAAAGGAAAATAAATAAAAAAATAATTAAAAAAACAAAAAACAACAATAGAACAAAAATTTTAAGAATGGTAATACTAACATTTTCCTGAGTCCTCTGCTGTCAGTTTCCCTTTCCCCACAGTGAGCCACAGCCAACCTCTGCCTCCCCAGGAGGTCCTCCAATACCTCTAGGTAAGTCTCTGGTCCCACTGTGGGCACTGTGAAGGCAGCTCAGACTCTTACCTGGCCAAACTACTATGTGTACTTGCCCACAAAAGGCACAGCTGAGACTAGAGCAGTGTGTTGTGGGAGCACTCTTTGTCCATTCAGATATTCCTTGGTTTACCAAGGAGATCTTGGGGATTTAATCACCACTTGTGCAACTGCACAGAGAGATACCCAGTTCCTCTTCCTTAGTCACCCATCCCCTGGGGCTCAGCTTTGGTTTTGGTCCCATCTCTGCCTGTGGGCCACCCTCAGGCAACTGTTCCCTGCCCAGGTGAGAGGTGGTGAAAGTAGCAGCTGATTGGGGCACTCTCGTTGATTGGGGCACTTACTTGCTCAGGCTGGGGAGGGATAAGTTGGCCACAACTGGAGCATGCACAAAGTGCCTGTGGTGGCAGCGACTGGCAGGAAATTCCAACTGATTGGGAAGTACTCGCTTTTATGGGAGTCTCTTCCAGTGCCCTCATAGGCACGGGATGGCAGGTGGGGAAGGGGATTGCAATGGCAGCCCTGGCCCTTGTGCACAACTCAGCAATGATACCTTGTTTCCAAGGCAGACCATGCTTCCTCTAGTAGCATTCCTGTCTGTAGAGCCCTTCATTCCCATCCTTTCAGGTTGTCTCTGCACAGCCAACAGCAGTCCTCTCCTTGAATCTGCTCTCCTAAACCCACACTTTAGCACTCAGACCCTGCCAGCATCAGTGGCTTCCGGTTTCAAGCTGTGGCGCCCAGGGCTGATTCCATCAGAGGCTTTGGTGTGGGTGGAGTGAACAGGCCCACTGAGGCCTGTGTGGCCAAAGGAGGCTTTGGCTGTGGTGGCATACAGGACACCGAATCATCTTTTAAATCTTGTAGGAAAAAAAGCAGAGTTACAAACCAAAATTAAAACAGTAGTGGCTTTTATATTTCTCCATATTTTTACTGTTACCAAAGATCTTTATATTTTTAATTAATTTACGGTTTATCCTTAATTTACTGTTTAACAACCTTTCATTTCAAATTGAAGACTCTCTTTAGCATTTATTTAGGGCAAGTCTACTGGTAATGAATTACCTCAGCTTCTGTTAATCTGCATATATCTTAATTACTCTCTCATTTTTTTAGGGGATTTTTAATAACATCTTTATTGGACTATAATTGCTTTAAAATGTTATGTTACTTACTGTTTTATAAAAAAGTGAATCAGCTATACATATACATATATACCCATATTACCTCCCACTTACATCTCCCTCCCCCCTGCCTATCCCACCTCTCTAGGTGGTCACAGAGCACCGAGCTGATCTCCCTGTGCTATGCAGGTGCTTCCCACTAGCTATCTATTTTACATTTGGTAGTAGAAATAAGTCCATGCCACTCTCTCACTTCATCCCAGCTTACCATTCTCCATCTCCGTGCCCTCAAGTCCATTCTCTACGTCTGGGTCTTTATTTGTGCCCTACCCCTAGGATCATCAGAACCATTTTTGGTTCCTTTAGATTCCATATATATGTGTTAGAATATGGTATTTGTTTTTATCTTTCTGACTTACTTCACTCTGTATGACAGAATCTAGGTCAATCCACCTCGCTACTAAAAACTCAATTTCCTTTCTTTTTATGACTGAATAATATTCCATTGTATATATTTGCCACATCTTCTTTATCCATTCATCAGTCGATTGACACTTAGGTTTCTTCCATGTCCTGGCTATTGTAAATAGAGCTGCAGTGAACATTTTGGTACATGACTCTTTTTGAATTATGGTTTCCTTAGGGTATATGCCCAGTAGTGGGATGGCTGGGTCATATGGTAGTTCTATTTTTAGTTTTTTAAGGAAGATCCACACTGTTCTCCATAGTGGCTGTATCAATTTACATTCCCACCAACAGTGCAAGAGGGTTCCCTTTTCCCCACACCCTCTCCAGCATTTATTGTTTCTAGATATTTTCGATGATGGCCATTCTGACCAGTGTGAGGTGATACCTCAATGTAGCTTTGATTTGCATTTCTCTGATGATTAGTGATGTTGAGCATCCTTTCATGCATTTGTTAGCAATGTATATATCTTCTTTAGATAAATGTCTATTTAGATCTTCTGCCCATTTTTGGATTGGGTTGTTTGTTTCTTTGATATTGAGCTGCATGAACTGCTTGTATATTTTGGAGATTAGTCCTTTGTCAGTTGCTTCATTTTCAAACATTTTCAGAGGGTTGTCTTTTCGTCTTGTTTATGGTTTCCTTTGCTGTGCAAAGGCTTTTAAGTTTCATTAGGTCCCAGTGTTTTTTTTTTAATTTCCATTTCTCTAGGACGTGGGTCAAAAAAGATCTTGCTGTGATTTATGTCAAAGAGTGTTCTTCCTATGTTTTCCTCAAAGAGTGTTATAATGTCTGGTCTTACATTTAGTTCTTCAATCCATTTTGAGTTTATTTTTGTGTATGGTGTTAGGAAGTGTTCTAATTTCATTCTTTTAAATGTACCTGTCCAGTTTTCCCAGCACCACTTATTGAAGAGACTGTCTTTTCTCCATTGTTTATCCTTGCCTCCATTTTCATAGATTAGTTGACGACAGGTGTGTGGGTTTATCTCTGGGCTTTCTTTCCCGTTCCATTGATCTCTATTTCTGTTTTTGTGCCAGTACCATACTGTCTTGATTACTGTAGCTCTGTAGTATAGTCTGTAGTCAGGGAGCCTGATTCCTCCAGCTCCGTTTTTTTTGTATTTTTTTTGTTTTTGTTTTTCTCAAGATTGCTCTGGCTATTCGGGGTCTTTTCTGTCTCTATACAAATTTTAAGAGTTTTCTGTTCTAGTTCTGTAAAAAAAAAATGCCATTGGTAATTTCATATGGATTGCACTGAATCTATGAATTGCTTTGGGTAGTATAGTTATTTTTACAATACTGATTCTTCCAATCCAAGAACATGGTGTATCTCTCCATCTGTTTGCGTCATATTTGATTTCTTTAATCAGTGTCTTATAATTTTCTGAGGACAGGTCGTTTACCTCCTTAGGTAGGTGTGTTCATTCTATTTGTTGCAAAGGGGCAGCACCACTTATTGAAGAGACTGTCTTTTCTCCATTGTTTATCCTTGCCTCCATTTTCATAGATTAGTTGACGACAGGTGTGTGGGTTTATCTCTGGGCTTTCTTTCCCGTTCCATTGATCTCTATTTCTGTTTTTGTGCCAGTACCATATTGTCTTGATTACTGTAGCTCTGTAGTATAGTCTGTAGTCAGGGAGCCTGATTCCTCCAGCTCCGTTTTTTTTGTATTTTTTTTGTTTTTGTTTTTCTCAAGATTGCTCTGGCTATTCGGGGTCTTTTCTGTCTCTATACAAATTTTAAGAGTTTTCTGTTCTAGTTCTGTAAAAAAAAAATGCCATTGGTAATTTCATATGGATTGCACTGAATCTATGAATTGCTTTGGGTAGTATAGTTATTTTTACAATACTGATTCTTCCAATCCAAGAACATGGTGTATCTCTCCATCTGTTTGCGTCATATTTGATTTCTTTAATCAGTGTCTTATAATTTTCTGAGGACAGGTCGTTTACCTCCTTAGGTAGGTGTGTTCATTCTATTTGTTGCAAAGGGGAATGGGATTGTTTCCTTCATTTCTCTTTCTGATCTTTCATTGTTAGTGTATAGCAATGCAAGAGATTTCTGTGCATTAATTTTATATCCTGCAACTTTACCAAATTCTTTGATAAGCTCTAGTAGTTTTCTGGTGGCATTTTTAGGATTATCTATGTATAGTATCATGTCATCTGCAAACAGTGACAGTTTTACTTCTTCTTGTCCAAATTGTATTACTTTTATTGCTTTTTCTTCTCTGATTGCTGTGGCTAGGAGCTCCAGAACTATGTTGAATAATAGTGGTGAGAGTGGACATCCTTGTCTTGTTCCTGATTTACAGGAAATGCTTTCAGTTTTTCACCATTGAGAATGATGTTTGCTGTGCGTT